>NC_135324.1:5086139-5333639 GCF_048772815.1 Callospermophilus lateralis
TTTATTTATTTGGTATTTCTCACGGTGTTTTCTTTAGGGGAAGAACTTCTAGGACCCAAGTACAAGTTAAAGTTGTTGGGTGTTTTGGGGGGAAAGGAAAGGGGAGGGGCCTTGCGACTTAGTTTTAAACGTAACTACCATCTACAGTATTGCTGTTTGTATTCCAGGGAAGTTTTGCATTTTCATGTGCAGGGTTTGGGGGGTGCGTCCTAGGGGTTTCAAAAAGTTACAGCGAGGTTTTGTTTCCAGGAGCCATGATTGTCCCCAGCGGTGGAGAATTTTTCTCTGCAGTTTGGGGGACTGGAAGGGCACCCATGTCAGGGAGCACAGGCTGGCCCTTTGTCTGACTTCCCATTTCCTGTACTGCAGGGATAGAGAGAGCACTGACATTGAGGCATGTCCCCTCGGCACTCGCTTGGGCCCCTTGTGGAAGTGATTACACAACACACCAGCCAGAAAGCTAAATGAAAAAAAAAAAAGTTAAAAAACCCCAACACAAAAACCAACCAAACCCCTCCTAAATTCTCGTTGTGGGTTACCTCGCACTCACTGTGGGTTGTTCCTTGCCGCCTCATAGTGCTTCCCCTGTCTCTGGTGTTAGAAGAGGAAAAGCGATTTCTCAAGCTTTTGGAACCCACTCTACGTGCGATTTGAAAAAGCAGCAATGGCTTGGGTCTGAGAGGCCGGAGAGGAGTCTCTGGGGGGCCTCGGCTTGGCAGGAAGTCTTTTTTGTTGAAACCACCACATATGTGTTGGGGAGCCGGCTCCTTTCTGATTCAGCAGGGGCAGCTTCCATGTTTTCTCCTGCAGCCAACCAAACATTTTCTCCTGAAAACAAAACGGAACAACAGCGACAAATCTCGGGAGGGGACCTGGCTGACTTGTGTTTTTCATGTAAAAAAAAAAATTACAGGTCTGTTTCCTAATCGTTTCAAAACTTGATCCTCCTTCAAGGGGGGAAATCGCCTCATTCATTTTTATCCCTCTATTTAACTCCGTGGATAAGGATCTCATATAGAAAGGATTTTCCAAGGGAATTGTTATTATTACTATTTTTACTAGTTCCAGCCACTTCCCGAGTTGCTTTCTTTGAATCTGCTGCACTCGGTGTCCTCTTGCTTCTGAACTCATGAAAGGCAGAAGCAAATAATGGGGCTCATTTCCTGTGGAGGCAATGTATTGTCGTTCCTTTATTTAAGAACTTTCTCCCCCAGTGAACAAGAAGTTAAAACTTTCAAGGCAATTTTAGTTGTGTTGTTGTTGTCAACAAGTAATAGGATATTTTAAAAACAAAACAGAACATGATGATCAGCCTAAGAGAGGGATATAACGATGCCTAGGAAATTGAGACCAGATTGATTTTTTTTATCCCCCCCCTGTCTCTGGTTGGTGCACTGAGGAAGAGCTTAAGGAAAGCTCCTCCAGGTTGATTTATGGTCCCGTGGTATGTCACGTACTCGCAAGTGGCTTGTTTTCTTCCCATCTCCCTCGATATGTGGAAGGCAGAAACTTTGATTTTGAAAGTTGGGCAGATATGGGGGATACCAGGCTGTGGTCTGTTTGGTTTACACATCTGCTTCTATTTTCCTTATTATGAAAGTTAACATTATTTTAACACCAAAATAAATACACAGGAAATGAAGAAAAGCACAGCAAAATTTGAGTGGTGTTTGGAGTGAGTTGTTTATGTCCTGGAGGTTTCTCGATGTAAACAGTGCACACATCTGGTCAGCGCCGTAAAGGGTGTTTGCAAGACGGGCATCCATCAGACATGGGATTTTTTTTTTTTTTTTTGGTAAGAAAAGTTGGAACAGTTGTTGTGCTTTTCCGTCCAGCATGCTGAGAATATTCCTTTTGAACAAGTCGGTTCCCCAACGTTCCAGGGAAACTATTTGGAAAAGGAAACGTGCAGTCGGTAGGCAACATTGGACTTCATTTAGGGCTCAGACAAGCAAGGTTCATATCTCTTAGGAGTAAGGGGCAAATCCGTTTTCTGACCTTGTAGCTTTAAAGATTAAGATGTGGGTGGTTATTTTTATTTTCCAGGTTAGTTATATCATATTCCCTAGCGGCATCAGACAACTCTGCTCCACAAAATAAACTCTGTCTTCGCCATCTTTCTTGACTCTCTAGCAACTTCTGTGCACTCATTCTGTAGCATACAAGGTCTTCCTGGATCTCCCTTTAGAACCCAGTCTAGATTTTGGGGGGCAGGGGTGCTGGGGATGGAGCCCAGGGCTTGCCTCATGCATCCTGAGCACATGCTCTGCCACTCAGTCGCACCCCAGTCATACCCATTCCAAATGGTGGAGATAAGGTCTCCCTGATTGGTAACTGCACCCTGGCACCTGCCTTTCACCATAGTAGTCTGCAAGCAGATGTGAAAAGAGAACAAAGGAGAACAAATAGCCTCAACTGAGGTTTGGGGAGGGAGACTGGTGGGGTAGCAGGAGAAGCAGATATGCAAAGAGTAGGAAGAGACAAAGTGTGGCTGACTTCTGGGAACCCACTAATTACCTTCACTAATGATAAGCAAATTAGCAGAGCTGTGCTTGTGTTGATGCCCATGTCGGAAACCTCATGGTTGATGACTACCATGCCCAACAGTTAACCAGTCCGTCCTTCACCACCCTGTTGAATGCTCCAATTATTTCCATGGGAAGCCCGGTTTTGCTCTGTCTTCACAGGAGGATCACAGGCCAAACAGTCCTCATTTATTTCCCCCTCTAAACTCCTTAGAATACTCCAGAAGAAGGTTGGAACCCTCTTGAGGGCAGGATGTGCTGTCTTGGTGAATGCTTCATCCCTAGGCCCTGGCCCAGTGCCCACCTGGGCTTTCAGGAAGTGGTTTAGGATGATGCCCTCCTCCAGGACGAACTAAATAGCAGTGCAGCTCTCCAATGGCGGCTGTAGGTGCTGCTGTATAATTTAGCACTTAATGATAGACTGCCTTGTATTCTCTAATTATCTAATTACCCCAGAGCTATGCAGGGGCTCAGACATCATCTAACACCTTCGCCTGTTTTCATCAAGGAAACTGAGGCCCAGAGTTTCTTGTCCGCTCAGGTTTATTCAGAAAGTTTATTGCAAGAATCCAATTGAGGTTAGAGCCCAGAGGATTGGAGAGTTCTGATTCTTTTATATCCTCCTGCCTGTGCAAAGTCATCGTGTGCTTTGTCTCCTTAATTTTTAGCTTTTTGACGTTAGGGATCATGCTCTGGCCTGGGCATCCGTAGGGACCCTCCACGGTGCAGTTTGCAGCACATGGTGGAACCTGGTCTCAGTAGTTGGTCCAAGTTCCAGGCTGTTGGGATGCTCGGGGAGGAGAAGGTCATGATGATGGTAGGTGACCAGCCTCACTGGAGTTTGCTCTCCCTGCTGCTCTGAAACTTAGGCTTGAGAGGAGGAAGCCCTGTGCAGATGCCAGTGCCCTGTGAGCCCCCCAGCCAACAATGGGGAGCAGGTTGGACCCTTAACTTTTTTCAAGATGGCTGACGGCTGCATTTACATAATTACTTGGTGCAGAAAACTCAGGTCCTAATAAATGTGCTCATGGTTGGCGTGGCTGCAGAAGCCGCTGTGAGTGATACTTTAATTATGGGTTAAGAGCCATTAGTGTGTAATTTGGTAGATGAGTTCTCTCCTTTTAATTTAATGGTGTGATTTATATTGGGAGAAAGTTAAGAATAAATTGGGTATTTTGAGTTCCTCGGGCTTTAGAACTGTTGTAGAGGACAATTGTCACTTGTGTCACCACAGGCATCAGGAAACTTGGGAAGGTGAAGAGGCCACAGAGCAGAGCCGTTTGCGCCCTGCGTATTGAGCTGTGGGTGAGGGATGTGTTCCACAGGGGACATCTGTAAGTGTTTTGCTGTGCAAATTCATTTTACTTCAGCGTTTCACCGGGAATGGGGGTGGGGGGGAGCAGAATAGGAATCTGGGAGGGAGCTCAAGTAAGTAAGTAAGGTGAGCCCAGGAAGGCCTCTGTGAGCATCTTGCCAGTTTGTGCTCCTTCTAATGACAGTTTGCTGGGAAGGTGTGAGCACACCCCCTTCCTCCAGCTCCCGCCCTGTTCCTCCAGCCCCTTCTGGAAGGATCATTTCACTGGTCTGTTTATCTCTTGGAGCCTGCCTTTGGCTCTGTGGGGAAGGCAGATTCCTCTTCCTTCCACCTTCCCTTCTCTTTGTCTCCACCACCTCCTCTTCCTAGGATGCTTAGATTTGTCCCTGGGGAGATTTTTTTTTTTTTAAATTAAAAAAAATCCTAAAGATATAAAGAGATCCCTGCTATCTTGGGAGGAGGTTCAGAACTTCTCAGCATAGTTTCGAAGGTTACAGAAAACTGGATTTTGTCCTGAAGAAATTGGTTCCAGATTTAGCACTTTGCATGTATACAAATATACAAAAAAGCCTTACCAGGGGATGTTTTTGGCTCTATCTGTTTCATCTTGATGCATTTAACATGTTATTCAATGACAATTTATGTGTAATGGTGTTTATGTATTGTGTGCTGAGCTTGTGGTAATTATTTTTTGGACTTGCTCAGCAATATAAGCTTGTGGAACAAAATAGGGCCCTCCTGACTGGTATAAAGAATGCATGTGTTAGCCCTGGCCCCCCAAACCTTAACTCTGATGCTTATTTTTAAAAGTGGGACTCAAAAATGGTTTTACCCCCTCCATTTGCGCTTGCCCCTTCTTTCTCTTCCTCCTGAACATCCCATGAGGACTCCTGTCTGTCTGCTTTGCTGTCTTCTCTTCCACAATTTCCAGTTCTATAGGTTGTGTTAGTGTGAGGGCACTGTGTGTGAGAATATGTTTTAATCATAACAATAGGCACCACTGCTGGTTGAAAGAATGTTTATTTACCCTAGATAAAACAGAATATCTATTCTTGAAGTTCTCTTTAATTTGTTGCTTTTTATATGACCTTCTCAAACTCTGAACATTTCACCCTTTTGCTTGCAAAGAACTTGTCAACATAACAAACTGGGTTGTATTTAGCAAGTGATCAGAGAAGACACAGTACTCCCCCCTTTGTCACCCAGTATCCATTCTCTCAAACATTTATGAGATGCCCACGCTTGGCTATGGATCCCTCAGCATTTTTTAAAATTACAAAATATTATGAAATATATGGTACACAGAGAAAAATGTGTAGAACGGCATGCACAGGTTACAGATAAGAAATCAACAATGTCCTATATCCGACCAGGTCATAAAAACAGCAGGCTGCCTCTTCCAAGGGTTCTTCTTGATCACATTCCTTCCCAACCCCAAAATTGTCAGTTGCTTTCCTTTATACCTTTCCTGTCTCTGTGTGAGATCCTAAACAAAAAACAAATGAGCTTTGTTTTGTCATTTTTTTTCTTTTTTATGAGCCCTATATAATTGGAATGATCCTGTAGGTCATCTTTTGTGTCTTTATTTTTGTTTTTTTGTTAGTGGGGATTGAACCCAGGGATCTCACACACATGCTCAGCACATGCTCCACCACAGAACCATGCCCCCAGCCCTTTTGTGTCTTTTTGAGAACTTTTAAAGTAATAGAAAAGTCCCAAGAGGTTGTCTTTTCCATGCAAGACCAGCTTAGAGTATGGGGAATCTCAGCCCCAGAATTACCCAGGCCCCCCAGCTGTCCGACAGTCTCCACCTGCTGCTCCACTATTTATTTAATAGAGCTGATGATGCTTTGGTCTCCCCTCCGCCCCCAGCTAGTGCTTGGTTCACCTGTGGAAGTCCACCCATCATCCTTTCTGGAATGGAAAATTGTGTTAGAAAAATTCTGTACTGTTTTGGAGAGCGCAGAGTTTTTCTGGAGATGCATGACTTAATTAGGTTCTGAACAGCGACTCTAAGTTCTGCATTAATAAGCAATTTGCTTAAGGCTGAGACTTGTTACAAGTCATCTTTGTGATTGTGCCAGGTTTCTTTGGATGTTCAAGCAGGGACTTTTGAATACAAAATTGCTCCAGGGTGGAAACAATGCCTAACATTGTATAGAGACGGCTGTTAAGAGAGCAACAGATATCTGGAACCACAGTCTGCATTATGCAGCTTCAAAAATTATGAATGAAAAAGGTTTATCCCTATGTATTTGCTCTTGATTTTTATTTTATATTTGCTTTGCATGAAAATAGTTGCCTGTTAATTGTTCTTGGCTAATGATTCGATTTTAATAGAATGGATTCCAGAACTTAATGGTTTTGTGCAGATGTGCTTGGCTGGGCAGGTCTGCAGTTGTTTACACTACCCATAATCCAGCTGGACGCTGTCCGTACTTCTTCCCTGATAACAATTAAGGGAGTGATGAGTTCGAATTTCTGGACATTTTCTCTCCTTTAAGAAGAAACCCATCTTCCATTATGGGGCAGGAGTATTCAAGTGACAAGGGACTGTTTTAAAATTTTATTTTGACGTCAGCTGCTTTTTTACCCACTTTTACTGTGCATGACCTTGTTCTTTTAAATCGTTGTTTTTCTGACGAGTGACTGATAAACTCTTGGCTGACCTCACAAGGAACTCTGATTTTATTTTCTTGCTAAAAAGCTATGACCTGCTTGCTAAACACTTAAAATCACCCACGAGTGATTTGAGGCGCTTGTTAAGGAATCCAAAATAACAGCTGTACCAGGCTTCATGTTCTGTTGAGTGGAGGGATGGAAAATAGTAGTCATTCTCGGATAAAACCTGTGCAGAATTTCTAGAACTGCTTTGCTGAATCCATAATTGGGAGCAGTTGTATGCTCTTTCTGGAGACGAGGATGGGAGGTTTTCATTTTTTTTTTTCCCCCTTAATGAGAGGCTTCTTAAATAAAAGAGGGTTGATACAAGGAGGGGAACCATAGATCAACTTGTTTTCCCACCCACAAACTCTTCTGAATCGAATTTCATCTTTATTTTTATTTCCTCGGGTTCTGTGAAAAGCCAGTGTATCCCTTTGTGTTGTAGGTCCCAAACTTTTTGGCCTAAGTTGGTCTCTTTCTTTCCCTCCCTCTTTCCTCCCCAGCCCTGCCCTCTCTTCCTCAGGATTGAACCCAGGGGCATTTAACCACTGAGCCACATCCCCAGCCCTTTTTCTCTTTTATTTTGAGGCAGGATCTCCATAAGTTGCTGAGCGCCTTGCTAAGTTACAGAGGCTGGCCTTGCACTGGGGATCCTCCTGCCTCAGCCTCCTGGGTTCTCTGGGATTATAGGCATGGGCCCACGCATAGGGGGGCTCGCTCTTTTGATTTCGCCTTCTTCTGCTTCTGTCTCTTCATGATGTGCCCAGACACTCGTCTTTCCTGACTTTAAACTCCAAACCAACCTTCCCCTGTCCTGTGTTCCTGTCCGCCTGTGGCCTCATCCTGGCCATTCAAGTTAGTGGAAGAACAACATCAGGTCATCCACCTTCCTTTTCACCATTCTCTCGTCAGTCTGCTGTCACCTGATTTCTTTTTCATTGATAATTTTTTCGTTAGCATGTATTAGTTGTACATATTAATGGGACTCAGTGTGTGTGTTTTTAAATTTTTAGTAGTAGATGGACACAACACCTTTATTTATTTATATGTGTGCTGAGGATCAAACCCAGAGCCTCACACATGCTGGGCAAGCGCTCTCCCACCGAGCTACAGCCCCAGCCCGCAGTATGATATTTCAGTATGTGCCCTGTCACCTGGTTTCTGCTCCCGCACCACCACTGAAATTTTTGTGGACCCGGTCACTTAATGATAGCCTAGGGCAGTTTCAGTAGGCGCCTTTGAGTCCTTATCTCCATCCTGTCTTATCTTTTGGTGCGGATTCCTTCCAAATCCTTAAAATCCCTGCCGCCCTTGATGTGGGTGCCTCAGGAGCACACGCCTATCAGGGGAGCTCCTGGTGGGTGGGAGGGCTGCACTGGGGGAGGCAGGCTGATAGACACCTCAAATCAACCGACATCACCATTTAGGAACAGACCGGGAGAGAGCAGAGGTGACAGCAGAAGAGGACCAAGTGTGAACCTGTTGCCTTGGCGTAGGCAAGAGCTGGAGGCCCCCAGGTTCTGGTGGGGTTCCCAGCTCGGGCAGGTGGGTGGATGGAGGCGCCATTTGCTGAGACAAGAAAGAGGCAACAGACCAGGTTCTGGGGTGAGATCGTGGGTTTAGTTTCTGATGTGTTGAGGTGGAACTTTGGAGTTTTCAAAGAGGAGGTCAGTGTGGGAAGTTGGGTGTGGGGCTCTAGAGCTCAGAGGAGAGGCCGCTGCTGGAGATGTTGATTTGGGATGGAGACTGATGCTCTGGGCAAGAATGGTCACCTCGGAGCAGAGGATGGGACAGGTTCAAGAGGTCTTAGGAGCGCTTCTCTGGGTTGGGTCTACATTCATTTTTCTCTGTCTTACTGAAATAACCTCGTAACTGACCCCTGACTCTAATGGTGTCTCCTTCTAGACCATTAGCAGAGTGCTGTTGTCCCATAGCCTCTTCCGCCACTCCCCAACCCACACCCTGGAGTCCAGGTGCTGGCTCCAAACTGCTCCCTTCCAAGGAGCCCCGCCTTCCTCCTGCTTTTCTCTTGGCTTCTTTCAGGAAGTGCCCGGGCTGCTCTCCCCTTCTCTTGGCGGGGAGGCGCTGTCTTCGTGGCGTGAAGGGCACACTGTGTACCTCACTCTGCACGTGCCTCTGCCCGCCCTGCCGTCCTCTCTGGGGGGCTAGGGCCTGTGTCTTTCAGCATCACCTCGTGAGTGGTGTCTGCTCGTGAATGAATCTACTCCAGTGTCTTTTTATTAAAAAGATAAAGTGAAATTGTATGTTTTGCCCCAAGATATTTGGTGACCCGATTGAGTTTCTCAGCTCTTAGAATGTTCTTGGGGAAAACAGGAGGGAGATGAATGAGAGGGAAAGAAAAAGTCACGACGGATCAGTTTCTATAGAAAAAGATGGGCTGTGGGCTGGTTGGGTGGGAATGAAGCTGCCCTGCTCATCTTGCTGTCTAGTTACTTGACTTTGGACCATCTGTTAAATGAGCTCATCTTTGATGGGAAACTACTTCACATGCATTATGTTCCAGGCTCTGTTTCACGGGCTGGGGAGATGGCCATGAATGAATCAGACAGCAAGGGCCTTGGCTGTGCAGGGAGACAGACAGTGAGAGATAAAGAGGACGATCGCAGGTTAGGAAAAGTGGCGTTTTCACAGGTGATGGTCTATTTAGCTGATTTGTTGTTTTAGAATAGTTACATCTGAACTGAAAAGTACTTGCTTTTATTTTCATACTTCAAAATATAGATAGATTCAAGAGGATGATTGATTTCTTTCTGGTCTTATAGAGGATTTAAAAAGTATATTAAGGGAACTTTAAAAAAAATTTTACAACCCAGGTATGATGGCACACTCCTATAATCCCAGTGGCTCAGGAGGCTGAGGCAGGAGGATCTTGAGTTCAAAGCCAGCTTCACAAAAGCAAGGCACTAAGCAACTCAGTGAGACTCTGTCTCTAAATGAAATACAAAATAGGGATGGGGATGTGGCTCAGTGGTTGAGTGCCCCTGAGTTCAATCCCTAGTTAAAAAAAAAAAAAAAAAAAAAAAACCAGGATGGGCTCTTGGTTTATTAACTATATTCATAGAGTAAGATTGCTTCACTCCATTATGCTGAGAATTAGTGTTTATGAAAAGTATTACCAGCTGTGTGTTTTTGAGAGGGGACATGATCATTTGGATTCTAATAAAAAAATAAATTTAGCATAATAAAATGCAATGAAATAAAAAAAACCCCTCTAGCCAGGCATGGTGATGCACACCTGTAGTCCCAGTGGCTCAGGACTGGAGGATCTCAAGTTCAAGGCCAACCGCAGCAACTTATCAAGGCCCTAACCAACTTACTGAGACCCTGTCTCAAACATAAAAAATAAAAGGGCTTGGGATGTGGTCCAGTGGTTGAGCGTCCATGGATTGAATCCTGGTACCAAAACAAAAAAAGACTTGAGAAATCAGTGAACTAGTTGTTGTTCTTAAACTCCTCTGCTCAGACCTTAAGAGATGATGCACTGGATAGAACAGATTCTATAATACCTTGGGGAGGAATTTTGATTTCAGGCTCTTATTTTCTGATACTAAAGTGTTTGGAAAAGACTGAAGAAGATGTATTAAATTTTGAGCTTAATCTGGATAATGGACTGAAGTTTTCTACCTGTTCCGTTTTTTTTTTAAAATCAAAGTATCATTAATTGTGGTAGAAATGTAAAGGTATGGCTTCGTGAGTTTTTCTGCTGTTTTGTCAGAAATATCAGATCTGCTTAGAATTTCGAGTTTATTGTGTGTGTGGAAGCCTGCTTCAGGTGTTGGGAATGGACCGTCTCACTTAGGGTCACAGAGCATGAAGGAAGAAATCTTTTGGCCTTTTTCTTCTTGTTGTTTAAGTGGGTTGCATTCCATTAGATATGAATATATTCTCACTGTAATATTCCAGAAATATCGGAAAACATAGAATAAGCTGTGGTAGCCTCTGTTTGAAACTCTTCTCTCCTTCTTGCTCCTCTCCTCCATGTTAACAATTCCAGATGTGTGCAGACGTAGATTCCTTATTTTTTTTAAAATAAACTCTTGTTTACAAGAGTGGAGTCTCTTTTTTTTAAAATTATTTTTAGTTGCCAATGAACCCTTATTTTATTTATTTATATGCGGGGCTGAGAATTGAACCCAGTGCCTCACACCTGCTAGGCAAGTGCTCTACCACTGAGCCACCACCCCAGCCCCATAGATTTCTGATTTATAATTTTACATAAAAACCCAAGAAACTTACTTGTCTTGCCCTTTAGAATTCCCTCTGGACCTTCAAACTGACCTCAAGCTGAGCTGAGGTCACTTCTCCAGGGCCAGGCTCTTTCTTTGTTCTTAAGTGTGTGACTTTATTTAACTGTCCATCTTGCTCACCAGACTGAGTTCTGAGGACAAGAAGTCTTTTATTTATCTGGAAAACTGCATGGGGACTCATTATACATTCACTAGACACCTGTTTTTGTCCTTTTTCATGATGGTCAGTCGTCTCTTCTAAAAGCCAACAGTGCAGAGGACGCTGGTTGGTTCCATCCCTCTGAATCATGACAAGCGTGTAAAGCCCACGTTGGCATTTTGTTTAGGTTTAGCATTTGGGGAAGTCATCCTGACTTAGGATTTGGTTATGAGGGATTGGCCTTGGGATAGCAAAACCATGGCTTCTATTTTTATTTTTTTTTAATTTTTTGATGCCTTTTGAACTGGGTTGAACACCCAGGTCCAGAAACAGCACACTTGGATTCCCGACTCTCCCTTTGCCTCTAAGCAACATTCATATCCCCCAAGAACCACTATCTTGACCTCTGCAGTCAGAGGTTAGTTGGTCTGCTCTTGAGCTCCGTGTGGATAATTATTTGGCTCCCATGTCTGGAACTCAGCATAGCATTTTTGAAATCTGTCTGTGTTTTTGCATGGGTTGAAAGTTTGTCCTTTTGCACTGACGTGTAATAATCCACTGTGTGTGTTGCACTTTCCTTATCTATCCTGAGGTTTATGGATATTTGAGTTCTTTCAGGTTTATAATTCTTACCAATGCAGGTGCGCTGAACTTTTTTTTTTAATAGCAGTAAAATATACATAAAATGTATTGTTCCAAATGTTTTTAGGCGCCTACTTGGACAACATCAAGTACACTCATTTTGACCTACAGCCTCAATACAATACAAGGGTTTTGTGGACCTGTGCACTCATTTTTTTTCCTGGGTTAATACGTAGGAGTGGAGTTCCTGATCTCCGGTGTTGAACTTTTAAAGAAACTGTTTTCCAAAAAGGTTGCGTGGTCTTCATCTCCCTCCCGCGGCCTGTAAAGGTTCTCTGCATCTTCATCAGAACTCGGTGTTGTGAGTCTTGTGAATTTCCATCCCGCTGGACACTATCCCACTGGACACTTGTTAGGTTATAATTCATGACCCCCAGAATACCCGCTGTGACACTGATGATTGGGACTGTGTGCAAAGATGCGCAGCCTCCACTCCTGGTGAGGTTTTTGGTCAGAGTTGGAGACTGGGGTGTGTGTGTTTCTTGTCTAATTTCAGGGCAGAGGTAGTGACTTGGGTATTGTCAAAGGAGGGATTGTTTTTCCGAATGGGTAAATCCAAGCCATGGAAACCAGCAGGCAGCCAGATTGAGGACTGTGAAAAAATCACCAACGTGGCACCGAGGGCTCTCTTTTGGGGGAGCGCTCCCTTCAGGATCATGTTACTTTGCTGTATTTCTGCTTTGGTAGTGATTCATCCAACCACCAGCCTGTTAAAGTAAAGCCCAAGGATTAAGCTTTCTGAGCTCCAGTTTGATTTATCTTCTGGTTTGCTGGCCGTTCCTCCCGAGGTTCTTTTACTCACCCCAGTCCCCAATTAGGAATGCCCTTCCTGCTCCCTCCCAGCCCCGTGGACTCAGTACATCCTTCAGCCGGAGCCCAGGCTCCCTTTATGAGATTTTACTCACGACATCTGACAGGCAGGAACTGCACTTTTAACCTTTTAAAACCTCAGTGCTTTGCAAGATGCCGTTCCTCCTTCCACTGCGTGATGGTGTTCATGTGACCCTCCTTTGAATTGCTGTGGAGCTTAGGGTCCATAATACTCCCTTGGCCGTTCAGTCACCTGGCACTTTATTATCTTGACAGTAAATAGAGTATGACTGGCTAAGAGCAAACAAATGGCCAGCACTCACACTTCTGAATAGGTACAGTGTTGAAGCTTGTCTTCAAAACAGTTGCCTTGGAAAATTACACGTTACACCCAATGCTGGTTTTGTTAAAAATGGTGGCTAGTAATTAGAAAAAACCCCAAACGTAAAAGTGCATGTGTGTACACACACACACACACACACACACACAGAGCACATTCTATGTGTCAGGCACAGTTTGTGTAACTATGCCTGTGAAATGCACAACTTTACAGATTACTAATCTGCTTTCTGTCTCTGCAGATCTCCCCATTTTGGATATTTTATCTCCAGGGAATCTCACATTACGTGGTCTTTTGTGATTGGCATCTTTCACTTAGCCTAATGTGTGGTGCTTGCATGTAGTTACATGTCAGTACTTCATTTCTTTCTTTCTTTTATTTTATTTTCTTCTGTTACCAGGGATTGAACTCAGGGGCACTCGGCCACTGGGCCACATCCCAGCCCTATTTTGTACTTTACTTAGAGACAGGGTCTTGCTGAGTTGCTTAGGGCCTTGCTTTGGCTGAGGCTGGCGTTGAACTTGCAATCCTCCTGTCTTAGCCTCCTAAGCTTCTGGGATTGTAGGCACACGCCACCATGCCTGGCTCATTTCTTTTATTATTATTATTATTATTACTTTCTTCATTTACTGCCTTCAATGTGTTGCAGATTTTTTCTCTTTTTTTATGTGATGCTGGGGATTAGAACCCAGGGCTTTGTTTAGACAGATACTCTACCAACTGAACATATCCCCAGCCCTCGTTTCTTTTTATTGATGAATAATTGTCCATCCTGTGGATAGACCACATTTGCTTTATCCCAAAGATAGAGTGTTTTAAGAAGCAGTGCTGGCTCCTGGATAAAGCTTGGTTTGAGCAAGATGCAGACTACAGTGCCTTCGCTGCTGTTCTTCAGCTGTGACAAAGCCAGGGCAAAACATGCCATTTGCTTTGCCGATTTGCCCTTGAGCTCCAGGAAAGCGGCTGGGATCTCAGCCCTGGGATGGACTCCTGGAGCGGTAATAGAATGGGTGTATTTTTCATATCCCAGTGACATTTTCTGTTGAGTGATCTCTAATTTCCTGTTGATACATACTGTATATGGTTTGAGAGTACTAAACATTTTCAAAAACTTCAGAACCAAGCGTCATTCATCCTAAACCATAATGGGTTTTAGACTAAGCCTTCTGAAGTGTTGTTCTCAGTTGTCCTGGAGTTGGCTAAGATGGACTGCCATGCACTACTGATGACTGATTCTATGTAGGCGAGCTACTTATAAGATTTAGATGAAATGGACTGCTGTAGATGAATTATAGAACACACAGTGATATCTAGTTATCACGAGTGATCCATTCTGTCACAAAGTACTGGTTGAGAAACAGTTTGGGATAAAAGAAGCCGCCTCTGGGACTGCTGAAATTTGGAAGGAGAAACCTCTAGAAGTGAACACGTGATTCCTTCAGGATACGTTGTATTAGTCAGCTTTCTGTTACTGTGACAAAATACCTGAGCAAATCAAGTTAATAAGGGAAGAGGTTTGCTTTTGGCTCATGGTTTCAGAGGTGTTGGTCCACAGTTGCTTGGCCCTATTGCTTAGGGCCTGAGGTGGCACAGTACAGTATGGTAGGCATGCAGGAGGTGTGTTTGCCTCATGGAGTGTGGAAAGCAAAGAGGGAGACAGGAAGGGCCCAGGGTACGTCCCCAGTGGCCTAACTTCTCCTACCAGGTCCTCTCCACTTCAAGGCTCCACCACCTCTAACAGCACCACAGGCTGCAACCAAGCCTCAGCATGTGGCCTTTGGGGAACACTCATCCAAGCCACAAACATGTGTTAATTGTTTTTGATTTATAAATATTACTTATAAATATTCACAAAACAAATTGAGACATTTTAAAGGTGAATCCTAAGACCATATCCCCTGGCCCTCCTATATCCTCTGGCCCTCCCGGGGGCCGCTCTGACTCCATCCTTGAGTTTACTGTGGCATCTCAGAATGGGATCAGGGTGACTTTGGTTCTTTTAGGTCTAAGGATAACGAGTTGGCTTGGAGAAGGCTGCTCCTTCTGTACATGTGCGTGCCTCTGTGTGTGCGCCCGGGACGGAGCCTTCACACACACACACACACACACACACACACACACACCGCCCACGAGCCCCCACTGAGCCACACCCCAGCCCAGCGGTTCTCCTTCTGGTAAGAGGTTTCTGCAGTTCGGTTCTGCAGTGTGAAAGTTCCCTCCCCTCCTCTGAGAAACTCGCGGCTGGTAGTCTAGGTCCCCCTGTGGGCCTGATCCAGAGCTGCCCTGCTCTGCAAAACAGAACCAAGTGGGGAAAGCCCACAGAAAGAGAACAGCAGATGGCAAAGCCGTTCTCCCTGTGGGGAACCTGAGACTGGGCGTACCAGGTCTCTTACCCAAGTTCCTGATCCCTAAAGAGGCGAGCATTTTAAAAACCAAAGTAGAGAAGTGCATAGTCTTCTAGGAAACTGGGGCGATCTCTCCTGAAGGCCATTTTTAGCAATTGTCGTGTTGCTGTGGGCCCGAGGTGAGCCTGGCCCAGCTCTTGCTCTCGGCACCTTGGTTCATCAGACGATTCCCCGGGTGGACCCGCGAGCACTCATCTCCCTCCCACTGCATGGCCACCGAACGTCCCTTGGATGGCTTGGAAGGTGGTGTGGTCCTAGTTGGTTGATCTCGGGTTGATCGGCTGTGAGAGTGGGAGGGGACCAGGAAGGGAGACGCTGGTGAGCCCGGGCCCTCCTGGGGCATGGCCAGGCACAGACTTTCAGGGCTCCTAAGCACTTTGCGTTAGGCCTGGGCCTAGAACCCACATTCTGCACAGGTCTCCCAGGCGATTCTGCCAGGGGTGGCCCACCTGGAAAAGCGTCACCAATCCACAAAGAGGAGTGAGGACAACTTCTGCAGGTGGAGGAATTAACTTCCTGCCAAACCTAACTCATTCCTAAGGTTTTGGGAGTACATTTGTCCTGTGAGGGGGTCACACCTGGGTTGCCATAGGCATGTTCACGTTACGACTTACGGAACATCTCGGATAAAGGATAGAGTGGCACCTCAGTCTCCAACCCTGGTTATGAACTCTTTGCTGCTTCTGTTTCGTGCTTGTCCCTGCTTTTCTACACATGACGGCGCTTCCACACGGTCCCAGTGGGTGATCTCGTCTCTGTGAGGGGATGCCACATATATGTGGGTGAGTGTGGAAGCTAGGATTTGGGTGTGCGGGGTCCCTTCAGCCACTGTTGGGGCCCACGTGAGTCTAAGGTGGGCATCTGCAGTGGACAGCTGTCTCTCTTTGGTGAGAAAGGCGGCTCTAGGAGCGTTTTGAGGTTGTTTGCTGAAATGGCAGTTCTAGTAGTGTCTGGCGCTGGAACAGCTTGAATGAGTGTAAGAGAAGCCCAGGCGTTTCAGGCCTCAGTTCTCAATCCAGCAGATGAAAACGTCGCACTTGCCTCTGTTTCGGGTGTGGTGGGCTGTGCCATGGCGTGTCTTGGAATTGCTGATGCCACAGTTCTTAGAAAGCAGGATGGAAGTGAGATTGACAGCCAGCCAGACCCTAAAGGTTAACGGCACAGAGAATAATAAAGAGCCCGAGACTTCATCGTGAGATACGAGCGTCAGTGGTTGCAATCCACTCATCTATTTAATTTGCCACAGTTAATATAGCCCAGTAGACCCCCGAATTGGAGTGTTTCAGTTTTGCTTTCTTCATTAGTCTAATTCCCATGACCTCATGTCAAGGCTGAAACCACTTAAGAACATTCTAGGATAGGAACTGTTTTAAAGCACTGTCAGTATGGCTTTAAAGACAGTAGGTTGCTAAGACACAGGTAGGTTCTGCACCCTATTAATAATGTGACATTACATTTCTTTGTTTTGTAAAGCCATTAAATTAAGGCTCTGGGAAAATGCATTGAGTTTCGATGGACTTCACTATTGTTTGCTGCCTGGGTATCACATGGTGGGGGTTTAGCAATGGCAGAGCCTCATCATCAACGTAGACTGGCCTATCAGGAAGCAGAATGGAAAGAGAGTGGCTTTTAGGAGGACATTTGCCATCAAGTTCATATGCTTTTTAAAAGAGGAAAGGATGAAGCTGACATGGTGACCACATCTGTCATCCCAATGACTCAGAGGTTGAGGCAGGAGGATCGAAAGTTTGAGGTCCACCTCAGCAATTTAGTGACACCCTATCTCAAAAATCAAAAATAAAAAGGGATAGGAGTGTAGTTGGGTGCTGAAGCACCCCTGGGCTTCATTCCCAATTCAGAAAGGAAGGAAGGAACAGGTTGGTAGTCCTGGCGCGTGTTAGGGTGTGGCGTGAAAACATTACAGCAGTGTGGTAGAACCGC
Source organism: Callospermophilus lateralis (assembly GCF_048772815.1). Taxonomy (NCBI): domain Eukaryota; kingdom Metazoa; phylum Chordata; class Mammalia; order Rodentia; family Sciuridae; genus Callospermophilus; species Callospermophilus lateralis. Next base: position 5,103,189 of record NC_135324.1, read on the forward strand.
AGACAGAACACGCAAGGTCATCACATGACTCCATTTCTATGCAATGCCCAGAGTAGGCAAGCCCGCAGAGACGGGAGGAGACGGGTGGTTGTCAGGCTCTGGAGAGGGGACACGGGGGTGACTGCTGACGGGGATGTGTTTCTTTCCTGGAGAATGAAGTGTTGTAGGATCAGATGGTGTTGGCCATGGCACCACCCTGTGGGAACGCCGAGACACACTGGGTTGGCCCTTCAGTGTGGCTGTTAAAAACCTGGAGGTTTGGAGTGGAGAATATTGCTACCAAGTTCATTCAGTGCAGAATTCTTTGTTTTTTGACATTAAAATATTGTGCAAAGTAGTGGTCGTGGAATTAGAAACCCAATGGCACCTGTGAGTTTTATTTGTAGTCAGTACTGGCCGTCTTCTAAGAGACAGACAGGCACCATGCATGTTGTAAACTAAAGCATCTATCTGTACAGAGAATAGGTTGAGAGGGAGGGGCAGGGAGTTCGGGATTGGGGGTGGGCAGGGCAAAGTCAAAGAAGGCAAGCACAGAGATGGTCACGTATGCATGTGGCAGTGTGTGAAAAATGTCGTTTTTCCAGCCTGAAGGTCGCCGATGGCTCCTGCTAGCCCAGGAAAGGTCAACCTTTTTATTTATCATGGCTCAGCCGGAAAGGCTGCTGTGGAGTTTGCGTACAGGAGAGTTTTCCCCGTGGCCAGTGTGATTGGAGGTGGGTGGAGGAAGGAACACCGGCCGCTCTGAGCTTTCTGGCAGAGCAAGCGCAGTCGCCGCCTGCAGCGAGTGTTTCCCTCTCTGCTTTCCTCTGTGGCTCCTCTGGCCTGTGGGATTTGGTTCCCTGGCAAACTCCTGCTCACCCACTATGACCCAGTCTGTCAAACCCGACAAGGGGCGTAGAAGCTGAGGGTGTGGTCCTGGAGCCAGAGCTTCTGGGTGCGAGCCGGGGCTGTGCTTTCTCCTGTGTGGCTTTGGGCAAGTCGCTGGGCCACGGGCCTCTGTCTCCTCCTCTTAGGATAAAACTCGTGCTGGAACCTGTCCCAGATCACGAGCAGGATGTGCTGCACTTGCCTCTGTCGGGGACCTGGAGCACCCATGGGCGCCACATTAATGCTTCTGAGTGCTCCTGTCATCCCGATCATTAATTCCGGGCAGAGCGGATGGCACTCTCCTCTGTACCTGATGCACGTCCATACCAACCGCAGCCTATGGAGGGGTGGGAATCCCTGTCCATTCCCTGCAGAGCCTCGAGCGTGGCCAGAACTGCAGCTGAGAGGGTTCCATGTGTCAGTCATTCCAGGAAGTGTGTCTTAGGAAGGAGATGAGATGTAATGCCTTCGGGGCCCCCCCTTATCACGGACAGTCTTTACTGCCCACAGGAGGGCCAGCGGGCTGAGGTGGAGTGAGGGGCTGCGAGGGCCGAGCAGGCGTAGTTGGGTGGAATAAAGGGAGTGTGGTGTAATCGCGAGTCAGCCTGGTTCTCCCACTTAGTGGCTCTAGCTCAACCCTAATGTGAAGCCCGCCAGCAGGCGTGGGGACCCTTCTCCACCAACACCTGAAGTCTCCCGAGTTAAACTGCCATCTCTCAAAATGACGTCCTTCACCTCAGGGTGTAACTCTGCTTAGACTCAGTTGCACACGGTTTGAGAGACGCCTGCTGCTTCTTCAGAGGCCTCAAAATTCCCCCCTCCACTTTTTTTGAAGTGCAAAAAAGAGATGTGTCACGTTTCGTTTTGGGGTTACCGACGCCTCTTCCCATCTATGGAAAAAGCACTGGAGTCTGCGTTGGCATTCTGCTTTGCGCAATTAGTATGAAGATGGGGCTCGAGGAATGTCACCGAGCCCGTTAAGACCAGCGCGGCGCCTCTGGCCCCGGAGCCCTTGCTCCCTGCTCCAGCTCAGCTGTGCCTTTGAAGTAGCGCGCAGGCCTTTCATCTTCCATCATTTTCACTTAATGACAGCCCGGCCTTTGATCAGCACGGTTTTCCTCTTTCTTTGGCTTCGGGATAAGTCACTTGGAGGTAGAGAGGGGCTTGAAGTAGGCCCAGCCACGGCCAGGACTTTTATGAGCACAATGGCGGGTTTGCCCTGTATCTTAAGTAAATATACCAAAGGGGAGGCGGCCCTTCCTGGCCTCTCATTGATAAAATTTACTCAGTGGATAATGTAAACTGAAAGAGAGAGGCCGGGTGGGGAGGGTGGAAAGAAATAGGAATAAAAAGTCAGCAACACCCACTTCCCTCAATATTTTCTCCTTGTTTGATTTGGGGGGCGCTGCTCACTCTGCATTTGCTCTAAAAAGCTTGTCACAAGAGAGTGGGGACGTTTGATTGTACATGCTAATGGAATATTCCTTTCCTCGTATTTTTTGATGCATTAGTTTATTATTTAATATTCTCTTACTTGGAGTTTGGTGAGGCCGCAGAGAGTTCTCCTCATAGCCGTGGGGGTGGCTCCGTGGTGGGGACTCAAGCCCTGCGTTCCATCCCTGCCCCCTCCAGGAGGGGAACATGTTCTGGATGAGGTATAATTCTTGCATAAGAGTGTTAAGATTTCCAATTAATGTAAACATCTGAGGTGTAAGTCTGCAGTTGACCATTTCAAAAGCAACTCGGGGATTCACCTGCTCTTTGCTTGTGCTTCACAGCATTTTAATGCCAGTTTTCTTAATGTGAATTGAAAATACACTTTGATGTTATTCTCATCCAGATATGAAATTCACTGTTGGCTTCTCTGGCAAATCTCCAACAGAATGCTTTAATATTTTCTCAAGCTAGTTAGTATGCTTCTGTTTCTTTATTTTTAAGAGATGGTCCTCAAGAGATCCTCCTGCCTCAGCCTCCTGGGTAGCGGGAACTGCAGACGTATACCACTGGGTCTGGCTTAGCATTTTTAGATTCCAGTTCTAATAGTCTTAGTTTTTTTGGTTGGCAAATGCAAGCATCTTCTAATAATAGTGAACGTAAGCTGTAACAATTGAGTAAAAACTGCCCATAAAAGGACTCCGAAGTATACTATGTACTATGAAAAAAGTCAACACAACTCATTTCATGAAGGACAGCATGTTGTAATTTTAAAGAATTGGTTTAACACAGGGAGTTTTCATTTGAGTTTTAAATCACTCTGCAGAATTTTTCTTCTGTAAGCATGAATTATTGTTTGAGATGTTTGGTGTTCTTCACGATTCAGCTCTTGCCCAGGAAATGGTGAGTGAATGTGTGTTGGCCACTAAGACAAGAGACATTGATCTTCTGTCAAGAACAGGAGTTTTGCTATACTGTTCGTCTCCAACACTAAAAGGGTATTAAAAGGACCAGGACAGTGGCAAAGATGTGGGTGTGGGTTTAATTAGACTCTGTGGATCAGCCTGTGGATCTTGAATGCTCCCTGCACACACACTCCATCCTGAGGTTTCCTTTTTTATGTTGATGAGCTGGGGAGAGCTGTAGCTTTCTGGCCTTTTCAATCCATACAGTCTCCTAGCTTATAAAGACGGGAAGCCCCATGTTGTCTCGAGAGTGGCAAGCAGAAGACGAGGAGTGCGAGGAGTGCGAGGAGTGCGGGGCACACACGCCAGCCGAAACGCTTTCCTGTGCCTCATCTTTCCTTAAACTCTCCGGCCCCGCTGAGTGACTCCTTACCAGAGCCCTGTCCACTTGCTTCACTGGAGGCCCAGGTGTGTCCATCGGAGACACCAGCCCACCCAGTGCTGTCCGACCTGCCTCCTTGGCAGTTTCCCTCGTCGGCACCAAGGCCCGTATAGGGCGGGGTCTGTCAGTTCCCTGCCAGGGCCCTCTGCTTAGCTTTAGGTAAATAGCCCCATTTCCTTCTTTGAACAGTGAATATTGGTGTAACCTACATACACAAAAGCTCTTTGGGGTCCTCAATGTTTTTTTTTTTTTTTGAATTGGCAACAGTTTAATTGAGACGTGATTCATACAACACACAGTTCACCCATTCGAAGAGCGTCTTTTACCTTGATATTCATGTTTTTCTTTATAGTTATTATTCTCATGACTTTTCTTTCCCACTAGAACTAAAGTTTGTGGTGGTGAAGGTCACCACACTGGTGATCCAGTAACTCGGGAGGCTGTGGCAAGAGGATCACAAGTTCGAGGCCAGCCACTTTCCAGTGACTGTGAAATTTTTTGAACTAAAAAGTTGGAAAGAATAAACTTATTTCTTTAGGCTCTTCTAGTGGGAAGGTTTCCAAAATCTTTAAAAAGCTTCAGTTTACCAGTCTTCATGGTTATTAGGCTCTTGAATTTTGTGACTGCCTGTGTTTTTAATGCTGTTTTCATTCTGTTGGATTGGGGCATCTTTGAACTTGATGTTCCTGTTTTTAATACTTGGAAAATTCATTCTATGGCTTTTGAAACCAGTGAAAATTTTAGCACCAGTAAATAAGCGAGTGAGTTAATAAACCTTTGTGGGGCATCTGAGTGGCTTTCTGAGACATTTGATTTAGGGTTTTCGTCCCTGCCTACTCCAGCTCTGCCAGGGATTTGGAGCTCGTGATGAGATCATGTTGAGTGTTAGTAGACCCATGTCTGACGTTTAGCAGTCCCTTCCTCCAGTTGGTGTGAGAATTTCAAGTTGGTTCTTGGGCACATCATCTTATTCCTAAGGGTCCTGACTAGAACAACTATAGAGAGCAGGATTGCTGATTTACCTTTGGAGACATTGTGACGAACAAGATGGTATGGCAGACAAAACTAAAACAAGAAGCAGTAGTTTTTGAATTGGAGCTGGACAATTTTATAATTTCTTTTTTTTTTTTTTAATTTTTTAGTATTTATTGTTTTTAGTTTTCAGCGGACACAACATCTTTGTTTGTATGTGGTGCTGAGGATCGAACCCGGGTCGCACACATGCCAGGCGAGTGCGCTACTGCTTGAGCCACATCCCCAGCCCAATTTTATAATTTCTTGAAGAATTTATGCCAGTGCAGCTCAGCTCAGGTAGATGCTATCTGTATTCCTCCATTTTTTTCTATAACTACAATGAAATGCCAGAGGCAGGGTAGTTTTATAAAGAAAAGAGGTTTGTTTAATTTATAGTTTTAGAGGCTGATGGTCCAATCAGCATGGTGCAACCTCTGCTAAGGGCCTTGGTTGGTTGTGTTACCTTATGGTGGATGGCAATGGTGGGATTGTGTGGGGGAGGAAAAGATGACATCATCAAACAATTTGCCAGAGGTTCTAAGGTCCCACTGTCCCTTCCATGGGCACATCTCCATTTCAACTGAGGACCTCCCAGTAGGTTCCACCTCTTAATGGCCCTACTTCCCAGTTCCACCCGGAGGACCAGCCCCCAACACATGAACCTGTGGTCACTCTTAAACCATGTCCAGACTGAGGCTGTTTCCAAGGAGAGGCTCTCGGGGGTGCTGGCGAGAGGCCTTGGAGTTGGGTTTGAAATGAGGGATGAATATGAAATGGCAGAGGACACGGAGTGGGTTCTGGAGAGGGAGAGGGCGGAGCAGAAGCGAGCCCAGCAGTGGAGCAGGCCGGACGGAGCAGGGAGCGCCAACTGTGTGCTGGGCGCTGGGGCTGGTGTCATGTGGACCCCGTCACACATGTGGGGACAGCCCTGGGGAGGCAGCCAGGCCCTGGGGGAGCCGAGGGTGCTCTTGACACTGCTCCTGGGCACTGTGCCCTTTGTTGGTGAATGGCGAGAGTGACATCGGAGGTCCCCTTCATCCCACCCTCCTCAAAACACAGGAGCCCTAGCAGCTGACGGACCCCAACATGCTGCAGACTGCCTGGGCGGGGCTCCTCAGGTCTCACTGATTCTTATTCTCTCTGTGCCTGTCTGTCTGTCTGTCTCTCTCTGTCCTGGTGATGAAATCGAGGAGTTCACCAAGGAGCATCCCCAGCCCTTCTTCATTTAGTTTGACACAGGGTCTTGCTGTCTGTCTGTCTGTCTCTCTCTCTCTGTCCTGGTGATGAAATCGAGGAGTTCACCAAGGAGCATCCCCAGCCCTTCTTCATTTAGTTTGACACAGGGTCTTGCTCAGTTGCTCAGGCTGGTCTCAAACTTGCGATCTTCCTGCCTCAGCCACCCGAAATGCTGGGATTGCAGGTGCCACTGTGCCAGGGTCCTCCTCTTCCTCCCCCTCCCCCTCCCCCTCCGCCAGTGGTCGGTGATTATTTTCTCTAAGGCACAGCCCACTCAGGGACTGTGACCCCGCCATTCCCTCCAGGGTTTCTTTCAAATACAGAGTGGTTTGAAGATGCGCGTACCAACTTGCGACCTCAGATACTTGACCTGTGGCTTAGCAGACGGCCTGAAGAGAACATTTCTTACCAAACACTTGGAGGGAATAGCTTTTCCCCCAGCCTCATTCCTGTGTCCTGCCACCGGAGGAGGCCCTCAGGAGGCCGGCCCCGCCGCGGCAGGGGTCCGAGTAAGCCTCCTCTCTGCTCCGGCTCAGCGGCTCCTTCTAACCATTTACAGGCTCCACCAGGGAGGAAATGGAGCCCCTTGCCAAGTTCCTGCCTCTAGAACCATCTGCAAACAATTTACTTTCATAACTCTCCTCCTCCTCATTAACAGTAGACTGTTACCAAAGTGGATTTGCAAGTCAACACAGGGGAGGCTTTCTGCCTGGCCTGAAGAGCCTCTTCCACTCGGAGGGCTCTGTGCACCTGGCCCGAGAGCTCCCGGAGCTGCTCCTTGGGTTCAGGCCCATGCCCATGGCGGGACCTGTGTCACAGTGGCCATCATTGTCATCTTCAGGCAGACTGTGTGTCCCTGCTCATAAAAGCAGGTCTTGGCCTCCCACTGACAGCTGGTTCCCTACGGTACTTCAGACCCTTTGAGGCTGCTGGCAGAACCACAGTCCAGGGAGAGGAGGGCCAGGAAGAGGAGATGGTGGGTGTTAGGTTGGGGGGTGGGAAGGTGATAGGTGCTTTTTTTTAAAAAAAAAAAAAAAAAAATACCAATAATGATTCATGAGGCCAAAGCCCAAGGTAAAACCCAGGTAGCCTGAGCTGCAGGCTGTGCACATTGCTGTAGCTGCACCTGAGTTTTCTTCATGTTGAAATGATAGCTGTGGTCAGACAGGAACTTGAACATGCTGACCGTGGGCTGATTCCACCCAGGTTACTCTACTGTGGTTCAGCAGGGTAAGTGAGATGGCGGGACTTATCTTCAACCCCAAGGACAGCAAAATGATTTTAAGAGTGTAGAACTTGCCAGTTACGTGAATGGCAATGTCTAGATGTGCTTGTGACAACTTTTTGTTTAGAGTATTTTTAGTTAGTGCTCTTTTTTTTTTTTTTTTTAAATAATACTGGGGATGGAACCCAGGACCTTGCACATGCTAAGCAAGTGCTCTACCCCTGAGCATCATTCCCAGCCCTTTCAATTAATTTTTTTTTTTTAAATTTTAAGACAGGGTCTCATTAAATTGCCTTGAACTTGTGATCCTCCTGCCTCAGCCTCTGGAGTTGTTGGAACTACAAGTATGCACCATTGTACCCAATTTAGTGCTTTCTGATATCCAGACTAACTTTTCCATTCAATCTGTTTAAAAGTCTTTCGTATATATTCACAATCATGCTGAGAATTAAAGTTGACATTTCTTTGAAATAAAAAAGTTTTTAGGGAATGTTTTCCCCATTCCCTGTGAGATCATAGATATTCAGAACCAGAAGGGAATCAGACACAGTGGCTCACACTGGTAATCCCAGCGACTCAAGAGGCTGAGTGAGGCAGGAGGATTGCAAGTTTGAGGCCAGCCTCAGCAACTTAGTGAGATCCTAAGCAACTTAGTGAGATCCTGTTTCAAAATTAAAAATAAAAAGTGCTGGGGAAGTGGCTCAGGGGTTAAGCACCCCTGGGTTCAATCCCCAGCACTAAAACAACAAAGCCACCCGCCCCCCCAAAAAAAAAAACAACCAAAAACCCCACAACACCTCAGGAGGGAATACAGACTCCCCAGCCCCTCACACATCAGAATTGGTTCTGTTTGGAGTGGGTCACACTCCAGAGCCCTGACTCCCAGTCCCGGTTAGTGAAGGGGTTTTCAGTGCACCCTCCTCCCCTGCAGGAATTGTGGGAGCTCAGGGTCATCCATATGGTCAGTGCAGTGCAGGGAGGAGCCAAGTCGGATTGCCACGCGGAGACTGCCCTTTACCCGAGCTCCTCCGGGACAGCCCCCAGGGCTCCTTGTGCCTTTGGGGTGAGGCATAGTGTGCATCTGGGTGCTTTTCCTGGTACCGAGCTGAGAAGCCAGGACCCACCCTTGTGCTTCCCCCAGCCTTGGTGCCTCAGACTGTCACGTCAGCCAGGCCGTCTCGGAGCCCACTCGGGTAGATGGAGGATGGAAGGAGCTTCCAAGGTTTCGAGGGCTGAAACCTTGGGAAGGTCTTCCTGCCCTGCCCCCCCTTGCCTTTTCTCCCTCCCTCCCTGCATGAGTTTCCTGGGGCCGTGACAAACATTGGGGTCTGAAGAACTTAAGCAAAGACGATTTCTCTCCCACGGGTCGGGGGGCTGGAAGCCCAGGATCAGTGTGTCCACTGGTTGTTGGTCTGAGCCTCTCGCCGTCTTCACGCTCTCCCTGCCTGGTGTCTGTGTCCTGGTCTCTTCCTCTTACATGGACACAGTATTGCTGTCGGGCCCATGTGACCTTATATCACTTTAAGGACCTTTTCAAAGTATGTCTCCCAGTAGGTCACATTCTGAAGTCCTGGGACTTTGGAGGGGACAGACTTGGACCCCCACTTCCTTCCTTTCCACTCTGTGTCCTCCACCTGCCCCCGTCTGTTTCCCTGCCCCCCCCAGTCCCAGCTTCCCCCCAGTTCTGTCTTAACCCCTTCACCTCTTACGCACTCTGCACACCTAGGAAGCACATGAAGCTCGGGGACTCTGGCCCAGGCTCCTCCTGCAGCCTCTGTTGATCAGCTTTGGGGCCTGGGGCACGTCACTCAGTCCTCCAGACACTGGTTTCCTTGGCTTCGGGTCGGGGACGATTCTTGCCCCGCTCGCCTTACAGGACTGGGCTAAGGAAATCCCAGGATAACAGGTGACATTGAAAATGCTCTGAAAATGAAACGTGCTGGTTTGGATACAGGCAGGCCCCCAGCGCGGGATGTTGGCACAGTTACGTGGAGGACTTGAAGTTCTAGGTAAAATGGCGTCTGTCCACCTGCGCAGGTGGTGTTGCCATGTTGCATGTCCATCCTTCCTGGTGTTCTTTGTGGTCAGCTGTGAAGGGGGTGGTTTTCCTCGATCTCGTCGTGCTATAAAGAAAAGACGGGCGCTGCTCAGGCCAGCCCGGCTGGCTGCACGGGCCACACTGACCTGAGATTTGACCTCTCGGATCTGAGATGGGACTCAGGAAGCAGAGGGCTGGATCTGCGTCCACCTTGAGAGTGACGTTGTGAAAGGGACTTTGTGGGTTGGGGGCTGGTGGGGACAGAGCCAGTGAATCTCTAGTGATCCTGGTGCCACTGTGTGGGTCTGTTGTATGGTGTTGCCTGACAGCCCTCCTCTTCAACACACACACACACACACACACACACACATACACACACACGCACACGCACCCCAGGATGGGGTTGGCCACAGGTCCAACTGTTTGAGAGAAGTTGACTTGGCTGGTCCCCCGTCTCCTCTGGCTCTGGTCTCTGAGACAAAGGAGTATTATCTGAGACAAAGAAAGGAGTAAGCCCCGCCTGTGGGCTCCTGCCCAGTACAGTCATGGGCTGGGACACGTGGGATGAGCCGTGAAATATTGCACTGCAGCTCTGCTCCGCTCCGGTTCTTTTATCAGGGTGCCTCTCGCTGGGAGGGTGATGTCAGCTGGGCTGCCAGGGGCTGTGGTCAGACGGGAGACAGATCAGCGCCGTGGGGAGGCTTGGAGAGGCCAGCTGTGGTTTTATGTCTTAGATTTAGGTTCAGACATGATAAACAGGGTGGGGTGAGGGGGGGACATAAAGCCTCCATTGGGCAAGGTTCAGAGACTTTTGCCAAAAAAGATCCATCCTTAAAAGTTAGAGCCAGATAAGCCGGGGTGGCAGAGCACACCTGGGATCCCAGCGACTCAGGAGGCTGAGGCAAGAAGATCGCCAGTTGGAGGCCAGCCTCAGCCTCAGTGCTGTTCTGAAAGCCTTCCACGTTAGGCTCTGTATTTCATCTTCTCTCAGATGAACCATTATTTTATGTCCCGCTAAGAAGTGGTCTCATCCATTAAATGCGCCATTTGAGCATAAGAGAAGCTTGCGTCTTGGCAGTATTACGATGTAGGAAGGGGAGAGCGTTTAGAATCCTTCAGATACGAAGATAATACGATTAGGAAGGGAGTCTCTTTTCTCTGAATCGCCTTGCTGGGGGCTCTGCTGCTTTCTGACTCCGAAGGCAGAATTTTCTTGTGATGTTTGTCTGTCCCCACATAGCACATCAGAAAACCGAATGATTCTGCCTTTCCTCTCTTGAGTTAAACTTTTCCTCACTGAAGTATGTATATGCTGATTCTTGTAAAACCCTGGGCCCAAATGTTTGCTTATCTTCAATTGAGGGGGAAAGTATTTAAGGAAGTTTTGAACCATTCATTTGAACTATCACCAAGACTAAAAAACAACAGTTACATAACTTTTTGCATGTAGCAGGCATTTTTCTTCAGTAACACACACCTGGATAAAATTATCTTCATTAAAAAGACCAAAAAGGGCTGGGCTGGGGCTCAAAGGTAGAGCACTCACCTAGCACGTGCGAGGTCCTGGGTTCGATCCTCAGCACCACATAAAAATAAATAAATAAAATAAAGGTATTGTGTCCAACTAAACTAAAAAATAAATTATAAATTATATACATATATTGAAAAGGCCAAAGGCATTTTCTTTTTAAAATAGGATCTCTTTAGTTATAACTGTGAGTTAAAAGGTAGTTAAATGGCCAGGCGCAAGTGCCGCACGCCTGTAATCCCAGGGGCTCAGGAGGTTGACACAGGAGGATCATGAGTTCAAAGCCAACCTCAGCAACCTTAGGGCACTAAGCAGCTCATTGAGACCCTGTCTCTGAATAAAATACAAAATAGGGCTGGGATGTGCCTAAGCAGTTGAGTGCCTCTGAGTTCAATCCCTGGTATCTCCCGCCCCCAAAAAAGGAAAAAATGTCTGACTTGAACATCACAGAGATGTTACCACAATGTCAAGACTTTTTTTTTAAAACTCAGGAAAAATTCCTGGTTTTATTCGTTTAGCAGTTAAGTGTGAAAAGCCCAAGAGAGAGAAGGATGCGATAATACTGGAGTCTTCCGTTATCTTTTTATTATTTGGGGGGTGCATCTCTACACTGTCCAGTTCGCCCGAAGCCTGCACGACGTTGGCTTTCCTATGTTTTAGAGCCGTGCGACCTTCCCACAATTGGTTGCAGAATATTTTTATCATCCCCCAGTAGAATCCCCGTACCTGTTAACTGTCACTTCCCAGTCCCCTTCCCGGCCCACAGCCGCGCTAATCTACTCTGTGTCTCTGGTGGGCCTGGTCTGGACATCTGATAGAAACGCAGCCTTTGCGTCTGGCTTCCTTCTTACCTCCCTGCTTCCAGGTTCATAGAGGCCACAGCACCAACGGGACTTCATTCCTTTTAATGGCTGAATTATGTCTCCTTGCTGGGATATACCGCATTTTAAAAATTTTTTTATTTGCTGTCCTGGGGATTGGACCCAGGGGGTGGGTACCCCAGAGCTGCATCCCCAGCCATTTTTATTTTGAGACAGGGTCTCACTAAGTTGCCAGGGATGGCCTGGAACTTGCGATCCTCCTGCCTCAGCCTCCCCGAGTGGCTGGGTCACAGCGTCTGCTGCTGTACCCAGCTTAAGTTCTCTCTTCATTGCTGACTTATGAGAGCTGCTCATGTAAATGTATTATTAAATAGATTTTATTCCTTATTCTGTGGCATCTTAGGTCTTTAATATAACCTAAAAATCTGTCACCTGCCTGTACCGTTGCCTCATTCCTTCATGTGAGCATCGTGGTGTGCATGTACCGTGTTCTGTATTCTCAGGTTCATAAAATAGATGCTCCCTTCTTCAAGGAGCACAAAACAAAGTAGGAAGGCAACCGCCACCATGATAGATTTTAGTAGAAAGAGGTCGAGGTCTGGAAGGTGGTGGCTTTTGAAGTGACTCTGCAGGACACACAGACTTCAGATAAGAGGAGCCTGAGGGGAGACCCTGGTGAGGGTGTGGCGGGTGGACCTTGAGTTCTGTGTGCAGTGGTGACTGTTTAACTTCCAGGGTTAAAAGTGTGAGGGCTCAGAAAGGGTGGCTCTGCCTGGACATACAAGGAAGCGCCTGGCTGTCATTTGTGAGTGCAGAAGCAGTCTGGGCATGGCTTCCCAGTGACTGCTGGGCATTGGGGATGGGGTGGTGGACGTGCTGAGGACGATGCTTTGAGAGATGGCACGAGGGGACGGTGCAGAATGATGGCGGGGAGCAGGGTTTCTGTCTTGCAGTCTGACAGACGAGAAGACCTGCCATTAAGAAACCTGTGAGAGTTGTTTCATCTCATGGTTTCCAAGTCTGTTGGAACCCAGGGTCACCTGTATCTTTCTCAACACACACATGACATTCGAGGGTCACACTTTGGTTTTGCTGGGTTAGTATCACAAACCCATGTGTGATGACGTCTTGGTAAATGTTGGTCGGTTGGTCACTTGATTGATTCCGGGACTGTGGCTCAGTCCCTCTGAGGGCTGGAAGGTCTTACCTGGCCCAGGCCCTCACTATGGGAGGCCAGAGAGTAGAACTGCATGCAGGAAGAGCAGGATTGGAACATAAATTATCTGATCAATTTAACTAAATAATTATGTTCTGTGTTTGCTGGGGATGGAACCCGAGGCCTCCATCCCCAGCCAATCGTTCCCCAGGCTCCTTCCAGCGCAGCCTCCGAGATGCTGATGTGCCGCAACTCCAGGTCACCTCCAGCTCAAGGGTCATCTAGGGGGTCTCCTGTGGTCCCTTCCCCACTCCCTGGTTAGGGATCTCCAGTGGTTTCTGAGAATTGCTATGGACTTTTTTCTTTTCAGTCTTTAGATTGAGCAGTGCATCCGCTTGATGAACTTTGAAATGCCAAGGATCACAAGAATTTTTACTAGGATGGCTCTGGAGCCCCGAGGGGGAGGGAATGTTGTTCTTCCCGGGAGCCTTTGCTCTCCGTGCCACAGTGTCATGAATGACGAGCTCCTTTCTTGGACGGATCTGACTTTGTTGCCGTGACGCTTGTTTTCCATAGCAACTTCTGTTGCCACCCAGCAGTCGGCTGATGAAATGGTGGCCAAAGCTCAGGGGTCCACAGAGCTCCCTTCTCCCCGCCCCTCAGCTCCAGGCCAAGGTGCTGAGACACCCTGGGCACAGTGTGGGAGGCCAGGCCACTTTGACCTGAGGTTTGAGTCACACTTGCTGATTCCTGGGGGTCTGTCATCAGGGATCCCCAGAAAGTTGCCTGGGCAGTGGAAGTTTTACCTGGGGACACCCTCTTTTCTCTCTGTGGAAGGAGGAGGACAAGAAAAAAGGGGGATGTTTGGAATTAGTATTTTCTAATTTACCAAGGAAGAAAGATTATCTTTGCTTTTTTTTTTTTTTTTTTTTTAATATACAAAAGCTACTCGGTAGGAAGTGGTGGCCAAACCAGAGTCATACCGACTTTCTAAGGGTCGCAGCCTAGCCTAGGATTAGGTTGGTTTTTTATTTTTTGTATTTCATTTAGAATGGAAAGTTCCAGTTTGTTTTGGGGCCAGAACCCTTATAAGAAGCCATGCCTGGAGGTGTACGATAGGTCAGTGTATATTTGTGAGTTTATATCTTGCTGACTAAATTGGCAGAGTTTTTATTTTTCCTGGTAAATGGTCAGAGGCTGTTCCCTCCCTCCTTCCCGTAACAAAATGGCATTTGTCGTGTGTGTATGAAGCCAGTGTCTGTTAAACCCGCGACACATCTGTGATGATCTGAGCAGGAGGGGTGGCAGACAGATTGCTTTTCTTAGGTGCCACAGGGCCTCCGATGAGTCGACTCCATCCCAGTATGACTCTCAAATTGTGACCAAAAGGAAACAGAACTGGTCAGGCCTCAGAGACCAGGACATATTGCACAACAAAAGGGTGATTATTTGTGAAAAATCGAGGTGCCCGCCCCCGTGGGACTCGGAGAGCTTGACGTACATTTCACTTGAAATAATTATCACTCTTGGTGACGAAGTTTGGAAGGTACACACAAAATTGTTATCAATGAGAAAGTTCACACTTGCTTTAATTCATAGTGAGACACTGAGTTATCATCTGGGACAAAGCCTGTTAACATAGTGGGTGTAGAAAACACCAAGGTGTCAAATCATATCAAAATCAGAATTGCAATTTGGGCGTCTGACTTTGAAAAGTGTCTGGAGAATGGTACCTCTGCCCCCCACAGGTTAGACACTGAAACCTGGTGCTGATAACCAGACCAACGGCATCAGATTTTCACAAGCCGTTTCTAGGAATAAAATGTTTATTTCTCATTAAGCAATGTCTTTTTCTTCCTTTTCACTTCAGGGGCAAATGTGAACTGTTAGCCCATATGTTTTCCTTGTTCTGAAAAAAACACAAAAAAATACCAAAAATATAATAAAAGCATAACAGGCCAGAGAAGGTGGCGGTGGGCTCGGGAGGGCATTCTCCTGGCAGAGGGAGCCGAGTACCTGGGAGTCAGGGGCCTTCCATGTTTGAAATTAGCCTTTGAGGTCGTGGGTGGCGGATGCTGTTTTCCTCCCTCTCTGCTGTATTGCACCTTTTCATTTTAAACTCTACCCTGAAGACTGTGCTGAAAACCGCGTTGATGTCAAACGCCCCATGCTTGGCAGAGGACGCGGGCTCAGACCATGTCCTGAGGGTGGCAGGCAGCCCGTCACGTTGCCAAAAACTTTCCACTGGGAGCAGTTTTGCAAGGGGCCGGGCGGGCAGGCAGGGGAGCCTGGGGACCCAGATGGGGGCTGTCCTGCCTGGTGACAGCATCATCTCTCTCTCTGTGCGTAGGTGAAGCTGCTCTCAGGGGAGAACCCAGAATGCAGACCCTCCCCGTGGCCTCTGCCCTCAGCAGCCATCGCACTGGCCCTCCTCCCATCAGCCCGAGCAAGAGGAAGTTCAGCATGGAGCCTGGGGACGAGGACCTCGACTGTGAAAATGACCACGTCTCCAAGATGAGTCGCATCTTCAACCCCCACATGTAAGTCCCTTCTCCTTCCTGGGCTTGCGCAGCCCCAGGCTGGGGCCCGATTTCTTGAATATTGGACTTTGTGCCAGTGATTCAGCTGTCGTTTTTTAAGTTGTTCATAAGGTACTTTCTGTCAAAGATAAATGGCTCTCTCTGCCAGGAAGGTGCCCAGGTGACCTTACAGCTGGTGGAGAGACGCGTCTTCCTTCCTTCCTGCAGATTGGGCCTCCTGGGCTGCGTGTCCCCATTGAAGGGAAGAGTCTCTCAGAGCTCCAGGGCCTGTCTGGAAGACTGGGCTCCTCTCTCCTGTGCCTACCGATTGTTTTTGAGAGAACTGATGTCAGTGACTGTCGTGTGTTGGGGGAGCAGAGGGTGGGGTTGGCAGCTGAGTGGGGTCTGGATCATGCGTGTTGACGTGTGTGCGTGAGGGATGCACCTCTGTGCTCCTGGTGCGAACTCGAGACCCTCCTGGGGAGGGGAGCCAGGCTTCCGTGTTGAGCACCAGGGGCTGCTCGTCCCTGCCGACCTCAGCCTGCAGCAGTGGTCGGAGACCCAGCCATTGGACCGCGAGGCCTGGGTGCCAGTCCCCCATCTGTCAGCAACACCTGCGCTCCACTGTCTTGACCCAGATCCCTGTAACTCCATGGGCCTTGGTTTCTTCCTCTGCAAAATGAAGGGGCTGAAGCACAAGCGGTCTGGATCTGAGTGGCAGGACCAGGCTCCTACCTGGAACGCAGCCTGCTCCTGGGCACCGTGCTCTGCCCCCGCCCACCCCACCTGTCCTCTCCACACTCCCCCCCTCAAAGGGGGCCGACTGCCTTCCCCATGCTTTCAGGATGTGGAGGCACCTGGCCAGCCCCTGGCAGAGTCCCAGGTGGCAGTTGTATAGCCGGTTGGGTTGGTACCATCGGAGCCTGGTGTCTTGTCAGCCGTGGTGGTGAAGCACTCTGATTGTGGGGAGGAGAGGCTTGGTGTGGGCACGCGGGTCCTGGCCTTGCCCCTCCCTCCAGCCAGCCCAAGGAATGTTTTGTCGTCCTCCACGAGGCTGGTCTCACCAGTCTGACTCCCAAGGACACTGCTCCTTGGGCCAGGAGGTGGCTCTGAGGGCTTCCTCCTTGGAGGCAGGGCGCTTCTGCAGCTGGAGGTGGCCCTAGCTGCAGAGCTCAGGCAGCCTCGCATTCCTGGCGTTCCAATCTGCTTGGCCTGTTGTGTTCAGTCATAAGACACTGACAGAGGTATTTATCCTCAATAAATCACTGCAGTGTTAGTCAGAGGCTGAGCCTGCAGTCTGGAGCCCTGGAATTTGCTACAATCAGGAATCCAGCCGCAGCAGGGCCCTGCAGATCCACCAGCTCTGCACACTGGGGAGGCTGCTGGCCTCTGGACCGTTGGAGTCCATCCTTCCATTACTAGGAGTTTCTTCTCCTCTCTTCCTAACCCTGGATCAGAGACCAGTTCCTTTTGTTTGTTTTATTTTTAAAGGAAGGAAGAGTCAGCTTTGTGACAACATTTTGTGATCCAACAGGCCTTGGTTTCAATCCTCGTTCTGCCACCTGCCAGAGGCCTTGACAAGTCCCTTGGTTTTTCTGAGCTGAATGTCCTTATTTGTAAAATGACAGTGATAATAGCTAGTGGACACAACTATTTTAAGTATTAGAGCTAAAATATGCAGGGAGTTGGACCCAGGGTGGCACACACTTGATGGTAGGCTTTATTTTTATGAATGATTCCATTTTTCAGAGCTGCTAATAGAGAACTTAATGTTTGAGATGTGTACACTTTAGTCTAAACACGTGGGTTTGAATCCCACCTTCTTTATCCTTCGTGGGAGTAACCAGGGGACCCTCCCCATACGATTATTGTGAGTGCTTAGTGCAGCACTCGGCAGACGGCAAACACTCAGCTTCAGACGTTGGTATTATTAGAATGTGAAAACACTTAGAAATGATTCTGTAACTCCTTGGCTTGATTACAGATACGGCCTGGAAGTATAGGTCTGTGTTTATTGTACACAACTTTAAGAGTTAAGTAATAGAGATAGAATTATTAAATTTTGTGTGCAATTCATAATTGACACCATCATGCAGAATTTTAGGAAAGAAGACACAGTAGCACCTCACTCTACTAGACCCCCTGTGCTCACATCAGCTAGGTGGCTACTGCCCCTTTTAAAAATTTTTAATTTTTATCTAGTTTTTGGTACTGGAGATTGAACCCAGGTGTCCTTAACCATGAACCACATCCCTAGGCCTTTTTACTTTTTATTTAGAGACAGAGTCTCATTAAGTTGCACAGGGGTCTTGCTAAGTTGGTGAAGCTGGCTTTGAACTTTTGATCCTCCTGTCTCAGCCTCCATTAAAGTGTGCACAGGAGTGTCCTGGCAGTAAATGTATCATCTTAACCTTTTTTTCTAGGGGTAGGGGCAGTACTGGAGATTGAACCCAGGGCTGCTCTGCCACTGAGCCACGTCCCCAGACCTTTTAATTTTTATTCTGAGTCAGGGTGTCACTAAATTGCCCAGGCTGGCTTTGAACTTGAGGTCCTCTGGGCTCATTAGGATCACAGCTGTGAGCCTCTGTGCCCTTCATCTTAACCGTTTTTTTTTTTTTTTTTTTTTTAAAGAGAGAGGTGAGAGAGAGAGAGAGACAGACAGAGAGAATTTTTAATATTTATTTTCCAGTTTTTGGCGGACACAACATCTTTGTTTGTATATGGTGCTGAGGATCGAACCCGGGCCGCACGCATGCCAGGCGAGCGTGCTACCGCTTGAGCCACATCCCCAGTCCCTTAACTGTTTTTAAGTGTGCCGTTCGGGTGACTTTTGAATCGTAAGTTGGAAAAGTGATTGACGTGCAGTCAGTTCATTCTGGGCGTCCCTCAATTTCAACGACACACCAGGGTTTCTGCATGTGTTCGCTAAGAGCTTAATGACAGATTTCACAGGTGAACTGAAAAGATGTGGCACCTCTGACTTATACTGTGTAGGGTACTTGGTAAGTACTGTCATGTGATGTGATGAAACGTGCACCCCTTGACCTCTAGCCTGCTCCCCTTTTATTTCATATGTCTTAGAAGTTTTCTGCAGTCAGCCTCGATCCACACCTACTTGGAAATGACCCATGTGTGTTTGTCTCTTTAAGATTACAAAATGATTTTCTATGCTTGATCTTCCTAGAATCTGTTAATGACGTCTTGTGAAAATGTGTTTTGTTTATTTTTTCACTAAAGAAGTGACCATGGTTCTGAGAAAGGGGGTGTTGCTGAAAAGCAGTTTGGGCAGCTAGCAGTGGGGGGCTCTGGCGCATGCTCAGGCCACGTTTCCTTTGGAAGCATCCTGTGGGGCTGCTTTCCAGTGGGGCGCTGGCATGGCTCTGAGCCAGGCTAGGAGGCAGCGTGACAGAATCTCATGTGCTGTGACTGGGGGCGGGAGCGGGGTTGCTTAGTGATTCTCCAGCACCTGGGAATGAGAATTGCTGGGTTCTTCCTTCCATTGGTGACCAGGGTCGTTTGAGCTCATAATTAATTGTCTTGTTAATATGGTGAAGTGTGTGTGTGTGTGTGTGTACATACATATATATTTTTTTAAGTACTAGGAACACAAATGGATGTTGAAAAATATTTTATCTGACGTTTGGAAAGAAAATGGATTACAGGATGGGGTGAGGGTGGGGTGGGGCTACTCTCATAGAAATGTCACTAAGTGATTTTTTACGACTGTGCTCTTCCTGGTAAGCAGGAGAGCTCCCTTTTCTTCTGTCTTCCTGTTTGTGATTCATGTGGCCTTAAGGACCCTGTTTTATATAAGGGTGTCACTCTCCCCGAGCCCCTTCCCCGACTCCTGCAGTCCTGTTTCACAGCTATTGTTTTAATTGAGCACCTTTCCTATTCTGTGGCAAATCGAATGTTCTAGAGTCACCTTCTAATCTACCTGCTTGACCTTGGAATAAGCCATCGCTGCAGGGGACCCTGGTTCCTTTTGGTGGGAAATAGAACTTAAAAGGCCCGGTCTGGGGCATGTTGGCACACAGCTGTAATCCCAGCAACCTGGAAGGCTGAGGCAAGAGGATGGCAAGTCCGAGGCTGACCTCATCCATTTAGCAAGACCCGTCTTTAAAAAAAAAGAAGAAGAAGAAGAAAGTCAAAGGGATGTAACTCAGTGGTAAAGTGCCCCTGGGTTAAATCCCTAGTAATATACACACACACACACACCAACACCACCCCAATAAGAAGAAAATGGATTACAGGATGGGTGGGTGTTCCTGTTGCGTTGAGTTACCATGATGAGTTACCATGGTGCTGCTGCTTCTAGAGCTGGGCGTCTGGTAAGATGGACGCTAGCCATGGGTGGCAGCTTAAATTTAAAATTAAACCTTATGGGGCTGGGGACGTGGTATTGAGCTCTCCTAGCATATGCAAGGCCTTGGGTTCTATCCCCAGTGCCATAAAATAAATCAATTAAATTAAACAAAATTCAGCTCTTCAGGTGCACTGGGCACATTTCAAGCTCAGTAGCTGCGTTGGGCGGGTGGTGACCGTATTGGACAGGACTGACACAACTTCACTGCCACTGGGGAAGCCCTGCTGAACTGAGCTGTTCTTAGACACTTTTCTTGGAAAGAACTGGGAAGTCACGAGTTCTCCCCAGGACTCCTACCCTAGGCCTCTCCTGCCTAGGGTAGCACATGACACTCTAAAGCACATCCTGCTTCTTCACTAGTGAGACCCACGTTCCCAACCAACATACTTGCGTGTGGCTTTCTCTTGCGATGAGCGTGGACTCCGTTCAGGGTCACTGTGCCTCCTCCACTTGGAAAATCAAAACGGAAATAAATTCAGGATTTGCTTGCAGCAGTTTTTTCCCCTCATGCCGAAGGTGTCCCATCAGTGCGTACCACCCCCGCCCGGTCAGGGTCGAGGTATCTGCAGCACCCCTTCTCCTTTGGGACCTCCACGTATTACATGGAGGTTTAGATCCCCACCCCCATCTTGACCGCTTTATTTTTTTTGAACCTGTAAAACAGTGACACGCTTCTACAAGAGAGGATTTTATTAGGTAGGTACTGAGTCAACTGTTACCCCTTGCTGGTCACTTGCCCACCTTTTCTGCCCCCCCCCCCACCAGCCACCATCACCCTCCTGAGTTTCTTTTGGTAAACAGAGCAGATACACGAATGTTCTCTCGCCCCCTTGCCTGTCTGGGACGCCAGGTGGCAGCTGTCCAGACCCCTCTGGACTCTGTTGTTTCTTCTGCTCGCAGCACATCCCTGACACCTCTGCATCAGCTCTCATCCTTGGTCACACCTGCAGTCCCCTCCATTGACTTCGCCTGCCACAGTTTATCCCCCTAAGTCCCCTGTGTTGGGCGTTAGGTAGCTCCTAGTATTTCGAGTACTAACAGTCCTGCAGCTGGGGACCTCGTGCATCTGTGATGTCTTGAGGGCAGGCGGTCGATGTGGCGCTCAGTTCGAGTTGGGCTTGAGACTTCTGGGCGGACTGGCTGGGGTCCTGGGGAGGGTGCGGTGCAGAAGCGCACCGTCCGCAGATGCCCTTCAGAAGTGGAGTGGCTTGTACCCGCGAGGTTTGCGGGGGCCGTACGGGCAGTCACAGTGCTCAGTGGGTCACCTGTGAGGGGCACACTTGTTGACTGCTTGCGTGGACTGGCCCCGTGCTAGGACACGTGAACATGCATCGTCTGGCTTCACCTTCACAGGAGATGTGACCCTTTGGGACAGGCCGGTATCTGTCCTCTGTCCTCCAACCTTGCCTGCTGGCTGTCCACCTGCTGTGTGTCAGCTGTTTCAGGAGCAGGTGCTGAGGCTGCGAGAGGATGATACCTCGGAAGTGTTGGAGCTGGGTTGACCCTGCTGTGCACGACCCCCAAACCAGTGACCACTCAGTGATGCCTCAGCTGTGTCCCCCCGAGGAAGTTGCAGCTTTAGAGTGTCATGTGCTAGAGGTCGTGCGGAAGGGCTTGGTGTTGCTGGCAGCTGGCGAGGCCTCCTTTTGGTCAGTGGTCTGTACTTGCAAAGTCATTGCCCATGGGCTCCCCAGGGTCACAGCCATGGCCACTAGCCTTGTGCTCTAACCCGTGTCTGCCCCAGGCCGCCTGGATCCTCGAGGTCGGAGGCAGGCTGGGTGGAGGACAGCCTCCCTGCTGGAGGTGCTGCTCTGAAACACTGCCCCTCGTCCTTGCTGGTGGCCATTCCTGTGAAGTCCTTTCACGACACTGACCAGCCAAGTCTGGTCTACCCGCTGGTGGTCTTCTGGTCTGGGGTCTCCGGTGTCTGTTTGCTCTCCTCCCTCCTTTCCTTTCTTCCACCGCCTGCCCCCGGGGAATGGCCCCCGCCCCGCCCGAGTGATTCTTCTCTCCGTAGGTGAAGAGGGAAAGGGGAACAGATGAACTCAACCAGCAGTTTCTTTGAGTTTGCCACAGAGGCCAGAGGAAGCCTTTGAAATCAAGTAGTGAACATAAAATGGAAACTTGGTTAGAAAATGATCACTGGCTAAAGTGGGTTTGAGGTTTTGTGTAGATTTTGTTTATTTTTTGCACGGGGCTGATTACGTACACGGACCCTCACGTGTTCTGGGTGGCTGCAGTTTGGGGTCTTTGTGCACAAATGTGCGGGTGACATTGCCATACTCCCGCGGGTGGCCCCTGCCTCTCCTCCTCTCTGTGTCCCTTAGTTTGGCTGCATTTGTGTGTGCACCACCAAGCTCCAAGAGAGTGAAGGAAATCGTTCCTCATGTCACTAAACTGAGCCCAGAGGAAATTGAAAAGCTGAGGTGATTCAATACGTTGGCCCGGTGAGCCGCTGGGATCCGCGTGGGAAGCCGTCGTAGGCCTTCACGGACGGGCGTGTGGCTGCGCCGTGCGAGCCTCAGAGAAGGTGGACACCCCGTCCCCGGGCTCGCTGAGGGGTCTTGAGCCTCAGCATCCAGAGACCGCGGGAGCCCTGTGGGAAGGCCCTCCTGCGTGCCAGCGCCCTGGAGTCCCCACTGTATGCCCGCGGCGTCCCGTGCTTCCTGGGCGTGACTTCATTCTGTCCTCCCAGCCCTGTGATGTGGGTGGCATTATTGTCCCCCCTGTACAGATGGTGACACTGAGGGAGGCCCTGTGACGCGCTCCTCCAGCCAGCTGGTGGACAACAGGTCAGGCTTCACACCCCGCCGTGTGACCTGGGCCAGCGCGCTGCGCTCAGCAGCTGGGCGGTGGTGATCCTGACAGGGCACACAACCAGCTGCCCTGAGTCATTTGATGTAGGACCTCGATGCCATGTGGTTTCGGATGGTCACCAGTTTAAGTGCTGTCAGGACACAAGGGCTGACACTGGCTGAGAGAGGCTGCGTGGGGGTGGTGGAGGGGAAGCTGGCCTGGCGGTCCAGGGCGATTTAGAGCCCTCCCAATCCTCCCTGCCCCGGGATGGTTCCCCCAGGAACTGAGAAGGAGGAGTTGCTGCCCAGTGTCCCCCAAAGAGAGGGAAATGGTGTCTTTGGACAGGTAGGAACCCCCTGAGAACAAACAAGGACTGTCTGTTTTGTGGTGATGGGGACGGAACCCAGGGCCTCGTCCCCGCGAGGCAAGCGGTCTGCCCCAGAGCCACATCCAGCTCCAGACAGGAGTTTTCTGTCTGCCCAGCGAAGGGCATTTTAAATCTTCTTAAATTCTTGTTTAAAATTTCTGACCCAATTTTTAGTTGCACAGTCCATAGTAACTTTAGCTTAAAACGTTCAAAAAGAAACTTCTAATTAAAAGTTTGTTTTAAGCATGTGAAGACACACCACCCGCCACCTTCTCCAGGTCTCATAAACTGGACTGTTGAAGAGAACCCTTGAAACTTAAGTGTCCCCCTCGGCCACACCCTCCTTGGCACCGTCCGGCCGGGGAAGGGCTCGCCTGGCGTCCTGTTCTCCTGGGCTCCATGCACAGTCTTATTGGTATTCCCTAAAGTGTCCTGTGAACTTAAGAGGACTTTTCACAGCCTTATTTTTAAATAACTCAGAAACTGAGATATTCTTAAGTTAGGATTTCTTTCTTTGTTTCTTTCAGCCCCTCCCCCAGTGCATGTCTGTCATGCGTGTTTACTTACAAAAGTGAGTTGGGGGACAGAGGTCTTTAGTCAGTGCCCCCCGGCAGGAAGGCCGTCGGGGCCTCTGGTGTGAGGTTCCCGTCCCCGACACTCGGGAGCATGGTCCCTGGCTGATCCCGCTGTGGCTAGCTGCGTCCTCTTGCGTCCCTGTCTTGGGAGCATTCTGCTTAGGTCGCAGGCCTGACCTGTGTGTGTGGGTTTCTGTTTGTCAGGCTGGAGGCATTTTCTCATTTTCACAGTTGAGCTGAAGACAAAGCCCTCCTTATCCTGGCGGGAGCTGCCCGGAGCTGACATCAGCCTTTCCCAGCAGCTTCGCCTCTGCCTTAAGAGTCTTCGCCCTGAGCTGCTCGGGCAGATCACCATCTTGCTCCTGCCCTTTTTCTGGCCAAACAACACATCGAAGGAAGAAGTGCCAGGGATCGGGGACAGAACAAAAGCCGTCATCCACCGTCTGTCCTGGGCTGTGTGGGGACGTAGCATTTAGTGTTCGCGGCTCTGATCTGGGTCACGAAGGTTGTAGAAGTGGGGCCAGAACCTTGAAAACATGGGGCTGCGAAGGAGCGTTCCTGGTGTAGGGGGACATGTCCGTTAGCGGGCAGGAAGTCCCCTCTATGCGCACACACTGGACTTGGGAAAAGGAGTATATTTAGATGGAAGGCTTAGGTCAAGGTGTACACCCAGAATCTGAGGAGGTAGAGCAACACCGGGTTTTGCTGTTCCTCCCTCAGCCCCCGCTGGCTTCCCTGAGTCCCCGGTGCTGTTTGCACAAGGACGCCACTGTCCTGGGGACACAGGCTGCAGCTCTCGGGCACACAGAGGGCTGATCTTGACGTTGGCCTGTGACGTCACGGACACACATGTTCTCCCTGCACTACGAAGGCCCTGTCCTGAAGGGTGTAAGCTGCTGTCTCCTGAGACCTTAAAAGATTTGATTGAGAATTCACCAGAGACTGGTGCTGGGGAATCTGCCCAGGCGTGGGTGCCCAGGGCTCATTTCTTCTAGGACCTCCCTCGGAAAGCCATCGCGTGCTGGGCCGTGTGTGGCTGGAGCACGGCAAGGGCGGCTTCTGGGCCTGTTCCCTGACTGGGGTCGCACCCAGGGTAGGTGGCAGAGCTGGACTCTTTCTGGACTCTTTCTGCTTTGCTGTGTTTTGGGGTTCACACACAGGCGTGCGTGCACACACAGTGCATTTTGAAATTTCTCCACTGATTGTCTCCAAAGCACAATTAGAGAGTCGATGTGGCAGTAACGTGCTGGGGCTGGCAGTAGCCAGAAGCCACGCCAAAGAAGGGTCCAGATTCTGGATCCAAGTCACCCCAGCAGAGGCAATGCACACTGGACTCCCTGCCTTTCTCTGCCCTTCCTTACAAACCTCCGGCCTGCCCTTCCTTAAAGAGACCTGAGAAAGGCACCTAAGGGATCCACCCAGAAATCAACCCAGAGGACGGGGGAGGGCGGGATGTGGCTCTGTGACAGAGCACGAGGCCCAGGGTTCCTTCCCCAGCACCAAAAGAGAAAAACCAGCTCCAGAAACTGGGTCAAAGTCAAGTAGAAGGAACAGATGCACTCTTGTCAGGTCAGGTCTCGCTAGAAGTCTGAGACTGAGCCCTCGTTGCTCCCCAAATTTGGCCCATCAAGGAGTGGGCTGTGGAGTTTTCTAGGTCCTGTGTGCAGAGATGGCATTCAGCTGGTTTCTCCAACGTGACTGGCCACAGACTCTGTAATGGACGGAGTCGTGTCCTTGCAGCAGCCTGTTAAGCCCTGGCCTCAGCATGATGTCTCTGAAGACGAGGCCTTCGGGCGGTGATGGGCTCCATGAGGTCCCGGGAACAGCACCTTAGAGGAAGAGACGCCAGAGAGCGTGCGCACTGTCTTCCTGCCGTGTGAGGACACGGTGAGAAGGGGCCACCTGAAAGCCAGGCGGTGGCCCTCGCCAGACACTGGCCATGCTGGCTCCCCGAGCTTAGACTCCAGCTTCGAGGACAGTGAGAAAACAAAAGCTGTTCCCTGGGCCGCCGGGCTGTGGGGTCGGCTCTGGCAGCCGAGCCCCGGAGGATGCAAGCCTTCCTCCCATGGAGCCACGAACACACACACAGTTCTCTTTGGTTTCAGAATTCTCTTACCATAAATTTTCAGACCCACAAAACTCTGGTTGACTATTAAAATGAAATAGTGGCATAATTTCTTGATTTGGGACTGTTGAGTGTCACCTTTAATACTGGGGCTTTTGGTAAAATCCGCTGAGGCCAGAAAAATTGAGGAAATGCGAGACCCTGCTTCCCTTGTCCCCAAGTCTGATTACCTTCCGTCCCGACTCCTCTCTGGCTGTGTCTGGAGAGTGAATTACTTCCATATCCCCCCACTCCCCGGTCCAGTGCCGTCGCCCACGCCAACAATGGTGATGGGATTTCTTCCTGCGTGTGCCATTGTTATGGTTTAGATAGAAAGTGTCCCCTAGAAGCTCACGTGTGAGACACTGCAAGAAAGTCCAGAGGTGACGTGATTGGGTTAATAAGTGACTGTAGGCAGGCAGAGAGTGGCTGGAGGAGGGGGATCTTTGGGATATGCATTTGGGGTTTGTATTTTGTCCTGGTGAGGGGACTCTCGGATCTTTCTGGTTCCTGGTGCCATGTCCTAAGCAGCTTTTCTGCACCACATTCTTCTGCCTTGGTTCCCTCTTACCTGGGCCTTGAGGAATGGAGTTGGCCATCCGTGGACTGAGACCTCTGAAACCGATAGTCTCTCCATTTTTGCTTCCTTTGGTTCCTCTTCTAGTTCTGTGGCCACTTCTCACAAATTCATTGTCCTAGTCTGTTTTCCGTTGCTGTAACAAAATTATTGAGAGTGGGTAATTTATAACCAAAAGTTTATGTAGCTCATGGTTCGGGAGACCGGAAGTCCAAGATTGGTGGCTGCTTCTGGCAAGGGCTTCATGCTGCATCATAACACAGGAAAAGCAGAAGGGAGAGAGGGCGTGTGCCTAAGAGAAGAGGGGACTAAGGGGACCTGATTTCTGTCATGATAGTGAAGCTGTTCCCAGTCGGAACTAACTCAGTCTCTGGAGAGGACCCTTAATCCCTCTCAACCCAGCTATATAGGAAGTCAGATTTCAACATGAGTTTTTGTGGGGACAAACCACATGGAAACCATGTTACATGGATGTGACATGTCATTGTTACATTCCCCAGGGCTCTGTCCTTCTCGCTGTACAGACCCTTCTGATGGTGTCACCTACAAACTCATGCTAGAATCACCACTGTACATTGAGGATTGCCAGGTCTTAGCCAGTTCCTGACCGTCACACCCACAGACCGTCCACCTTTTAGATGTTGTCTGTGTACCTCAAGTTCAGGACTGGTTGCCCGAGTTGACCTGAGGACCTCCCGTGTCGTCTTTACCTGCCCTGGGCCTCTGTCCCTCGTTTTCATGGTCGGCACAGCTCTCCTGTTTTCCTTGGGGGCCTCCTCCCTCTGCCCCGTCCCCATCGCTAACCCATTGTCACGCCCTGTCACTGGGCTGCTAATCCTTTTCTGCATAGGCACCAGCCTGGGTCACAGTTTGGACCCATTTCTGTGCAGCACCCTCCTTTCTGGCGCTTCAGCTTCGGGAGAAAGTTCCTGAAGTGTTGTTCTCTGCTTGGAATCCTTCCATGGCTCCCAGGGAGCTGCAGGAGAATGCTGAGCAGACCCCTCCCCAGCCGAGGGACCTGCCCCTCCCCTCCTACTGTCCCCCCTTCCTCCCTCTTCTTGGCAAATGGCAGTTCTTCATGTCTTCGTAGAAAACAGTGGCGCTTTGCTCCAATCCCGCGCCCCCCGTCCCGTTCCCCACAGCTCCCCTGGGCCAGGGCTGGGCCCTGCTCTACCGGGGCCCTCCGCCTGGCGCCGTTTCCTCCAAAGAGCTGCATCGACCACGGGCCAGTGGGGAGGTGCTCGGGGAGGGTTCTAGCCTTTCCATTGCTGTGACCAGAACACCCGAGGAGCCGGTTAGAGGAGGAAAAATGTACCTGGGGCTCATGGTTTCAGGGGTCTGAGTCCAGAGACGGCCAACTCCCTCGCTCTGGGCCCTGGTGAGGCAGAGCATCATGGCGGGAGGGCCCAGTGGAGGAGGTGCTGGAGGCCGCAGTACCTCGGCTGCTGGTGCCTCCCCTGAGCGCGTGGAGGGTATCGCTGAGCGTGTCGGGCCGTGGCTGTGACTACACAATAAAACCAAGTCTCTGTTCTTCTGTGGCCTTTGGTGATCTGGTCCAAACTCCCCCCAGTCCTGTTTCTCAGTAGGCGGCCTCTGGACTGTCCTGGGAAGCCTCCTTAGCCAGGGCTCAGTTTTAAAGTAACTGATGGAAGTCGCTGCCGTCCCTGGTCATCAGGCAGGCTCTGGAGGTGGCCTCGTGATGAGTAACCCTCGTGTACCTTGGTCAACCCGTCCCGTGGCCCAGCCTCCCTTGGACTTGAATCCTGAGGCTGATTGAGAACCAGCGTTTTCGTTGCTGGTGGTGGCTTGGTGGTGTGGCGCGTGTCTCTGTGGCTCAGCCCCTGCCCCCATCCTGAGGCAGCTCTCAGAAGCCTCCAGGGTTTCCAGCAAAGTGACTGAGTGTGTCCCATGTGGCCTGCACTTGAAGCCGAGTTGGATCTGGTGGTGATCCGCCTGCTGTCCTTGGCCCGCCACTCCCCACACAGACACTTTATTTGGGCAGCACTTCACACCTACAGAAATATGGAAGGTCTGCGGACAGTGACCCCCAGCACATCCCTCTCCAGTTCATCTGTTGGTCCTGTCTTCCGCGGTGACCTCCTCCTCTTACACTTGCAGGAGCAGCGATGTGACTCAGGGTGAAATACCTCTTCATATCCATGATGTCCTTTATAGATTTTATTTTTTGAGACAGGCCCTTGCTGTGTCCTGACCTCAAGGGATCCTCCTGCCTCAGCCTCTTGAGCCAGGACAAGGTGCACACTGAAGGCATCAGCTGGCGGTTTCCTCAGGCTTTTCTCCTGCATCTGCTCATGCTAGTTCTTTCTAGTTTGGGATTCAGTGCATTTACTTTTGCCCTCAGTGACCTTTTGTCTAGAAGGGTTTCCCTACTGTGAGGTGCAGTGGGCTGGTGGGTTTGGGTGGTAAGGGTGGGTGGTGGTGGTGTGTCTAGACATGGCCCCTGGGGGTTAGCGCCCTGTGAACTGTCCTGTTCAGGCACCAGCCAGATCAAGGGCAGGAGGGCTGTGGGTCCATGGGTGCTGGGCAGTTTAGTTGCTCTTCTACTGATGATGGGCTCTGTCCTGAGAAGTCCCCGACTCCAGCACATCCTGGCCCAGCAGTGCAGCTCTGCCCAGTGTTGGCCATTTCCCGTAGAGGTCGCGGGGCAGCCAGAGGACGGCGCCTCAGGTCCCCTGGCTTAGGAGGAGAACAAGGTTCAAGACTCAGTGTGGCACTGACTGCTGGTTTCTTCCCCCGCACCGTCAGGTTGGAAAACTATTAAGTTGAACCTGTGGGTCAGGACCCCTGTATATGTGATGGAAAAAGAAGGTGGTAGGATAGGGGAGAGCAGAAAGAGGGGACAGGGCTGACAGAGAGCGGTCATGTGGACCCAGGCTAGCTGAGGGTGCATGGAATAAGGTGAACAGTTTCCACTGCTCCAAGATAACCTTAATCACCTTCCTTAAAATTTTATCACGGCCTCGAAAGTCCCTCTATTTCTAGCCGTGAAGTCTGAGGTTTTGACCTTTAAAAAAAAAAAAAAAAATAGTTTCTTTTTCTTCCCAGACCTAAGAAATGAAAACCAAACCTAACAGGTTGCTTTCCTGGGAGATGGCCCAGTAGTTCCTGATTAATCATTTATTTGAAGTTCAAATGTAGCTCTTGACTCAAGACCAGAAGTGTGTATGTGTATCTTGGGGGAAATCTTAAATGTTGAGCAGCACATTTTTTAAAATATTTATTTATTTATTTTTAGTTGCAGATGGACACGGTATCTTTATTTTTATTACGTGGTGCTGAGGCTTGAACCCAGTGCCTCACACGTGCGAGGCAGGTGCTCTACTGCTGAGCTCCAGCCCAGCCTTGAGCAGCACAGCACACTCCAGCCTGGTGGCAGGAGTCGGGGCTCGCTGGGAAGAGGTCTTTGACGGTGCTGTGGTTGCAGATGGTAGCTTGTAGGACCCAGGAGGCGCTGGGTGGAGAACCTGGGTCCTGGTGTCTCCCCCTTGCTGTGAGAGGAGGCCACACCCCTGTGTACTCATCCCAAGATCCCTGGGACTGCTCATTTTTCCTCTAGGATTGGTTGTCCTGCTCTTCTTCTTTTCCAAGAAATATCCCAGTTATCCTGCAGCCAACCCCTTTTCTTCTGACGCTCATACCCATGCCTTGTGTTGCTTTGTAACCAAAAGAACTTGCTAACAAGTAGGAAGATTTGGGCTGTTGACAGGGTTTTGCTGTCATTTGTAGAAGTTCTTTGAACATCTCCATCCTTGCTCAGAGCTCATATTTCCCATTTTTCTGGAAGTGGAATTTCTGGGTCACAGGGCATCCATGTTTCTATTTCTGCTGGTGCATCCTGCCAGTGTGGAGTCTGGAAGGTTGAGGATTAACATTCCCTCCAGCAACTGTGCGCACCTGCCTCTGGCCACCTCATCCCAGAGGTGACTGCTATCATTTAAGTTTTGCAAGTTTCATGGGGGAAACTGTCATATTTTTTTTTTTTTTAATTGGGGGTTGTTTGGTCTTCCTGGGGAACGTGGATGATCTTTTCACCTCCTCAGTGGCTGTATGCATTTATTTTTTTGTAACCATGCAGTTTAAACCTTTGTCTTCTGTCAATGTGTTACAGCTGTTCATATTAAGGATTTCTGTGACAGATGTGTTAGGAAAATAATGTGATTTGCTTTCCAATTTTACTGTTTTGGAAATACACACACACACACTTTTGGTTTTCTGGATATGGTCGCATCACTATATCATCTTTTAATGGAAAAGACATCCAAAATGTTCTATAAAGGGTTGAATGTGTTGGGTGATACTTTGTAACACGTGGGCAGGATACAACAATCATAGATGCTTGATACTTGTTCACTGTGAAGCAGCTTATTGTTTGTATATTACTTCATTCATTCGTTTATCCAGACTCTTCCTGAATGCCTGCCATGTTCAAGGCACAGAGGAGGTGTGCAGCACGTGGGGTCGCCTTGGGTAGAGGAGGGGCTTCAGTGGGCCTGGGAGGCCTTCGCCCTGGTGATGGGAGAACAGGGTGGAACTGGGGTGGATGGCAGGGACCGTGTCCTGGGTGGCTCTTTTCTCTCCCTTTCCCCTCAAGGCCATTTCGCGGGGAGCCTGGCCGGGTTCTGTTAGGAAGCTGTTTTTATTCAACCATTTTACCAGACGTTTCCTGTGGCTTGACAGGCGTAGTGCTTGCTGAAAAGGTACGCTCCTGAGAGCTGGGCGCTGTGGGCAGCAGCCTGTGGGAGCAGGGCGAGGAAGACCATGTTTGCGCCACCCTGTGGGTGACAGTGTGCTTCCTCCGGAAGAAGTGCTTGTTCTAGAATCTGCTTTTATCCTGTCTCCTGGTTTATAAAAGCCCGAATCTGGTGGATCAGGGTTGATTCCAGTACGCGCTGCAGGACCTCAGTCAGGGTTCCTGTCTGAAAGCGGCTCAGCTACACCTGTAGTTTGCAGAACTCACCTGGGACCCAGGGAGTAGGCAGAGTCTACCTGGTGCTCCGCCCTCCTCGGAGGCCTGTGCTTCAGGGGTCTGTAGCCTGGGCAGTCTTTGCACCCACCTGCAGCCCATCCAGACCATCCTAGGATGGCGTGGGCAGCTTCAACTTCAGATGCCTGCAGTCAGTCAGCGTTTCTCACTGTCCCAATAGAAGAGCCTGTCACCCAGTGTCCTGCCGCGGGCAGACAGCAGAGAGAAGGTGCTTCCTCTCATCCACCACTGGGACTGGCTGGGGCTGCACAGAGGACCCCTGTGTGTGTGTGGGGGGGCGGGACGGCGGTTGACATTCCTGCCCTGGGCCAGCTGCAGAGGTGCCCCAGCATCGCCTGCACCTCTTTCCCTGGGCTGGCTCACTTCTGCTGCCACTTCCTCTCCTGTGTTTTGTTTCCCCTCCTTTTAGAGTTTTATAAAAGCCTCATGTTATGGAAAAGGGGGAGACAAAGAAAGAGGAAATCGCTTGCTCTCTCCTGACAGCAGGTCTGTTTTCTCACAATATGGAACTGTAATGATGCGTGTCACGTTTTGGCAAGATGCTCTGGTGGTAGATAGCCCCTCCCGAGAGCTGCCACCCTGTCCCGGGGGCCCCCAGGACACCTCCCTTGCGATGCGGGGCGGGCGGCCCTGGGCTCGCACCCTGCTCAGGGACTCTTATTCTGGCGGCGCCTCTGCACCGGGCCTGCCTGCCAAGTCTGCGAGGCCCGAGGCCTCTGTGGGAGGACGGGGCTGTCTTCATGCTCTTTGGCAATGATTAAAGTGAGGTTAGTACCCAAGCCCTTTCATTTTATTCCCCTTTCCTTGCTTTTCCAAACCAGATGGCAACCCTGTATTTTCAGCTGTAATTAATTTAAAATGGGAGGCAGCAAGTGCTGGGAGCAGAGCCGCCCGTGCTCGGAGGGACAGCATGGTCTTCCTTCTCCTCCTCTGCCCCCCGGCCAGCCCCGGCCTGATCACAGACCTGCCTGCTCCGCGGGCTGTTTCCTTAGTGGGTGGAAGTCACCAAGTTTCAGGTGCAGCTGAGGAGTGGCTGCCTGCCTGTCACATGACAGCCCCAGACCATGGGGCGCAGTTGGAGCGGCTGCCTGAGATGTCGCAGGACTTGGGGCTTTTCCTTCCTACTGCCAGGAGCGCCCCCAGGAGGGCTGTGCTCCAGGGCTAACATTTATTCTTACAGAAAATGACAAGGGAAATCCAATCACTTGTCTGCACTTGAAGTCTGGAGGTTCCAGCCTCGGCCATTTGACCCCTGCCCACGGGCCTCCTCCCCGAGTAGAGCGCAGGCCCCTCAGAGGCCAGAGCCCTCGGTGAAATGGCTCCAGCAGCCTCTCCCCGCCCTTGTTCTGAGAGGAGGTGAGCTCAGGGTGGAGGGCGAGGGCTGGGGCTGGGGCTGGAAAGCCAGGGTCCAGGTGCCCCCGCTGCAGCCACCGTGGCCTTGTGGAGGAGGCATAGGTCAGAGGGAGCCTGCTGAGGACGGTGGGGTGTGGCGCACCCGCTGATGTCCTACAAGTGGCAGCCATTACTGTTGTGATCATCAGCCACCCGCGGACGGAAGTCATTTTTAAAGGCTCATAGTGAGAATTAAGAACCGCAAATATGTGGCTTGTGAGTGTCCCCAGTGCTGGCTGTTGGTCACAGCACCATCGATGGCAAAGCCCCGGGCGGGCCGGGTTGGCTGACTTTGGTGAGCCTGGTGGAGGATGTTCTTGTCCACTCCATTTTTACGTCAAATGAGTACATTACTCGTGAGCACTGCTCGAAGGGTCCTCTGGGGTTGTTTACAAAGGTCATGCTTTGGGGAACCTTGTAATATTCTCCGGTATCGAGGGCAAGCATGAAGACAAGACACCCGGTTGTTCCAGCCTCCTGTTCTGCTAGTGGCTTGTCAGAGCTGCTGAGGGCGGAATGCTAAGCATGGAGTTACCACGTGACCCAGCGATTCAGAGACTCTCGTATCTGTATCCCTCTGCTCACAGCAGCATTATGGTGGCCGAGAGAAATAGCCCAAGAGCCTTTCACTGACTGCTTGAACAAGGTGGGGCTGTCCACACTATAAAATGTCATGCAGCCTCAAAAAGAAAGGAAACTGACACCTGCTACTATGTACATGAACCTTGAGGGGGTGTGGACTGTGGAATAGTCACGAAAAGACAAATGCTAAGCTATGGACAGGGCTCTTTGATAGAGTGGTGGCCCAGCATGCATGACCCCCTGGCTTTGGTCCCCAGCTCCAGGGTAGGGGAAGAGGGGTGCAGTAGTCCTCTGTGGTGGCGCACTGGCCTGGCATGTGCAAGACCTTGGTCTTGATCGCCAGCCCTTCAAAAAAAGGTCCCTAGAGAAGTAAAATTCCAAGAGACGGACAGAAATGGTAGCCAGGGGCTAGGGAAGGAGGAGTGGGGACTTAATGTTCAATGGGGACAGAGGGCAGAGTTTCACTCTGGGAAGATGAAAAAGATCTGCAGATGGATGTTATACTCGTGGTTTGTACAACACCGAACAGCACACTAGAATGGTGAATATTATGTCTACCTTACCACAGTACAGAAAGAAATATTCAGAACCAAGGACTAATGGTCTACTTCCATTCCCTGGAATGGATGTTAAAATCTGTCACGTGTTCATCCCTTATTTTCCGTGCTCAGCTGGGAGGAGGGATCTAGTGGAGGAGACTCAAGTAGCTTAAACACAAAAAGCTCAGCTCTCGTCTTCACGGTGCAGTGGCCAAAACACTGAGGCAGGAGAATCGCGAGTTCCAGGCCAACCTCAGCAACTTCACAAGGCTCTGTCTCAAAAAATAAAAATGACTAGGGATGGAGCTCAGAGGTAAAGAGAGTGCTCCTGGGCTCAGTCCCCAGGATCTGTGGTCCCCAGGATCTCCAGAAGGAGAGACATGATGTTTCCCGTCCCCTGCAGATTATTTTTTAAAAAATATTTATTTATGTATTTTTAGTTATTGGTGGACACAACATCTATGTTTGTATGTGGTGCTGAGGATCGAACCCGGGCCGCACGCATGCCAGACGAGCGCGCTACTGCTTGAGCCACATCCCCAGCCCCAGATTTTTTATTAGATGTATGCTTAATACTTTATAAACTCAATACTTAAATCTAGCACAACTGTATAGTACTTTAGTGGTTGACTTGCAGTTTCTGAAGTTGGCCAGGGTAGGAGGGTGACTTTAAAAGAAAACCCAGATTTCTGTTTTTTCTTCAGTGCTAAATAAATACTGTATCAGAGGAAAAAGTCCACAGAATAATTTGGAGATGGTTGCTGCCTCCCTTGGTCCTGGACTTGGGGGCGTGGGAATGGTGGTGGGGGCACAATCCAGACGGCACAGGAAGGGGCGCCTGCTCGTCCCTGGCTACACACACATATGATGCAGACATGTGGGAGCTCAGGGGATCCAGCCCACAGCCTAGACAGTCACAAATGAAGCTAAATTAAAGGGGTGGGGACTAGGAGGACTTGAGGTGACCATAGACTTAGTGTCACATGATTGCAGAAGTGCAGTCCTCAGGACTACTGACCTTGGAGTGGTCCTGATGCTGAAGCTTTGTTGGCCTTAGTTGGATAGTGGAGCCTGATTCTGGTTCTGAGATTTGCTGCCCTGGTTGAAGGAATCGATCCGATCCTGTGGGGTCTGGCTCCAGGTACTGCCCTCAAAGGTGGATGCGCCACTGCAGAGCGAGTGGACAAGGGGTCTGGTGTTAAAATAATTTGAAGCAATTCTTGTTTGGGGGCAGGGAATTCTGGGTGTGGCAAAGCTGATGGGTAGAAGAGGTTTTCTGGTAGCTGTAAGAATGGAATTCACTGACTTTCCGAAGGGCAGAGCTGGGCCACAGAGTAACGTTGCAAGGCGCGTGTCATCCGCATGAAGCAGTGGCGTGGACGCTGTGGGTAGTGGGGCGAATTGCCAAGGAAGGACATAAGTGGCTGTTCCTGGCAGTACCTGAGAAGCTGTGTGGCCCTCCTCCAGAATGGCTGTCGTTCTGTGTCCCTGTTTCTGTCCCACAACCATTGTGCCATGAAGCATCCAATTTCTTCAGTTTCATACTATTTTGCAGGAGTTGGCTGCAGTATGTGGCGTAAAAACTCAAGAGTGGGCCTTGGGGAGGGTCTAAGGGAGTTACAGCAGGTGGCGGGTACCATCAGGGAGGAGGGTTTGGGTCACCAGGTGTCCTCGGGTTCCCGGGTCCTGGAGCCCATGCTGCTCTGGCTGACTGGCGTCAGGAGCTTGGTCTTTCTCAGATTTCTTGGTCCCTAGGAATCTGTTTGCTTTTTGGTTGACTCATGCTTCATACAGCTGGGTGCCAGGCGCCGTTCTAGACTGACGGATGGGAACCGCGAGTAGCTCCTTGCGTGGAGTTGCTTTTCCTGTTGCTTCTGAGGGACTGTGTGCTTGCTCCCAGGCGTGGGTTGGTGGGTGGCTCCGCCCTGTACCTTGCCGAGGTGGGTGCCTGAAGCACTGGGTCCCACTTCCAGCATGAGGAAGGTGGGGGCTGCCAGGAACCCTAGAGGTGGGTCGAGGGTGTGGGCAGGGTAGACCCCGGGAGGCCAGCGAGGACGGTCTGAGTAGTCCTGTTCCCCTTCTCTAGTCCTCGCCCCAGCTGCCCAAGTCATCCCTAAGGGGCAGCAAAGCAAAACAGCACCACGTTGACGCCTCTGTGACTGTGCAGATAGGTGACCGTCTGAGGTTTCCATCAACTTCATCACAAATTGCAGCTTAGTTCCAGAAGGAGAGACATGATGTTTCCCGTTCCCTTGTGGAGCAAGGACCTTGCACAACGCCAAAAACACGATGGCGGTTATATTAGGAAAAAAAACTCATTGAGAGAGTACATAATGACAAAAACTACTACAAATTTAATAGCAGAAGGGATTTTATATTTTCTTAGTCTCAGCAGCATCTTCATTTGGAAACTCTTGTCCCCGTGTGGCACATGTGATCTGTGGAGTCTGTAAACAAGGCCTGGCCTGTGTGTGGATCCCACCCTGTTTGGATGGTGTCTCTGTGGGTCCCAGGCCCACGGGTGGCAACCCTCTGCTTTTGAGGGTGGGCAAGACCTGTTACCAGTCATGGGCTCAGGGCTGCCCTGTTATCAAACTGTAGATCCCCAGTCTCGTCCCGGGCAGGCAGTTCTAGTCAAAGAAAACTGGTACCTGATTAGCGAAGAGTGGAGCCTCCAGCCACGGGGCTTGCAGCCTGGGCGGTCTATAGGAGCTGGGCCCTGCTGTGGCTCCCAAGGTGAAGGGCCTAGAAAGCCCATCCGTTTCCCCAAGCAAATCAGATCGCTCAGTACTGGCGTTCAGGTGGGAGACTGGCAGGGGTTGGCCTCACCTGAGACCCAGAGGTGCGCAGCCATCGAGCCTGTCCTGGAAGCTGCCTGCCGCACCCCTGAAAATGACGTTCACGATAAAGATTTTATCACCGAAGTGTTCACAGAGGTTTCTAGCTAAAGTCATTTTTATGTTGGTTTTATCTCTTTAGGCTTCCACTTGAGCTTCCTGGCATGGTGGCTCCATTAGCCAGGTGTCCTGAGTATCCCCGATCCCTCACACAGGGCTGCAGAGCGTGGCACTCAAGGGGTTAGCCTTTGGATCTCTGCACAGGCGCCATGAGAGGACATCAGAGAATCCATGTGACGGCGCGTGGCAGGGGTGGGCAGTCATGCTTGTCCAGTGACTGCCCCCTTTGAGAGAATGTGGACTTGGACACCACTGGCCAGCGTCAAGTCAACAAGGACACGGGCTCTCCAGTGGTGGTGCCTTTCTCTGGCGCCTTGGCAGGGACCTGTCCTGGGAACCCTGCAGGTAGAGGTGGCAGCCCTGACCTGAGACCCTACTCTGCCCATTGTGTGACCCCAGGCAGATCCTCCATCTCTTGACTCTCCTTCCCTTGGCACCAAGTGTGGGGGTGATGGCACCTTGCAGGACTGGCATGGGTGCTCATGGGCCCTGGCCTCAGGGATGTCTGCCATTCCAGGGCCATCAACTCAGGGAAATGAAAAGATGGTGGCTTCCTTCATTCTAGTATAAGTGCAGAGCATTTGCTAAGCTTTTTTTTTTTTTTTTTAAAAAGGCTTTGGGTGGAAACCTGACCTGCTTCTCTTCCTATCTTCCTGATCCACCCCTGGGGCAGTGCCTCTCAGGCAGGTTGGGGTCTGTAGTCATTTCTTGGTATTTGTGAAATGTAGCTCAGAAGGACAGGTGCGCATGACCTGAGGGCCAGAGGACCATTGGGACCTGTTTTTCAAAGGTCCTAAGAAAGCTTTAAAAAAAAAAAAAATTTCTTGAGATTTAACTACAGATAAAGCAAGAAGAAACCCGAGTTTGCTAGGGTCACCAGGACCCCAAGATGCAGCTACAGGGCGCGGGCTGCTGTTCCTAGGCAGGGACAGCACTGAACACCGAGGCATCAGTGGCATCCATGTATGTAAACAGAAAAGGGACATAAAGTGTGGTGTGAGATTGGGACGGTGCACCTGCCAGGCCCCCCCCACCCCCCAACAGAGCTTGCAGGCCTGGGCGAGCTGCTCTTTGGAGGCAGTGGCAATGTGTGCGCTTAAGTTGATTCACTTTTTTCTTTTAAGTGTCACAGTAAGCTCACAATTAAACTTCCATAAAATTTTTAAAATTTAGGTTACAACGAATACATTACAGCTGGGTAAGAATATTTTCTGTTTTTTATTTTTAACTATTTCTTTGATACTCTAGTGCCTGGGCTGGTCCTGCATCCTGGGCGCGAGCCACCCTCCTACCTCCCAAGTCACTGGGATGACAGGCCTGCTGTTAGCTATCCTTTTTCTTTTTTTTTTGGAGTATTCTGACCAGTGATTAAAAAGTATGGTTTAATAACTCCATAAAGCAGCCACAGTCATCCACGATGGTCAAGTGTTCCGCACAGTGTGTATCATTTAATACAAGAGCAAAGGAATCTTCCATTATGACCCTCCGGACCACCGTCACACCCGGGAACCCTTGTTGACTGAAACATGGTTGTGTGCCCGAAACCTAGGGTTCTGCAGGGTTGGTTCCTTCTAGGGCTGCGAGGGAGGGTCTGTTCCTGGGCTGTTCTGGTGACCTGGGGCACAAGACCTTATCCAGATCCCCACCTCTCAGTAATAGGACACCAATTGTATTGGATTAGGTCCCTAGTGTCCTCCTCTTGATCATCTTTTACAGTTGTAGATGGACAGATGCCTTTATATTATTTGCTTATTTTTATATGGTGCTGGGGATGGAACCCAATGCCTCCCACATGCTAGGCAAGCGCTCTGCCACTGAGCTACAGCCCCAGCCCTGTTTTCATCTTCTTAAAGACCCTATTTCTAAATAAGCTCACACTAATAGATACTTAAAGTTAGGAAGTCAGTAACTTTGGGGGAAGACTGAACTCAACTCATAGCAGAAATTACAGGAAATTCAAAGAAGAATGTAGAATGGTCAGTAACTAAGATCTCTGTCTCCCTGGAAAGGTAAAATTTTTGGAGCCAGATACAAATCGGAATCCCTGCACTGGTCAGGTTACCTTTGACAAGTGGCTTAACCTCTGAAGCTCAATTTACTTATCTATAAAATGGGAACGAGCCTCACTTTGCAGTGTTATGGGGGAAGGTAATAGGTCTTGAGCTCATGACTGGGCATGCAGCACTGGGTAGACAACAGCTGTCCATCTGCACCAATAATGTACTCGACAGGGAAGCTCACTCTAGCACTGGGCTGTCTAAAGGCAGAGTTCTGGTGGGACATGTTTTTCGCCGGGGCTGCGGTAGAGTGGATGAGGCGTGTGCTGGTGACTCTCCAGGGTTGATGTGTGAAATCTGAGCGAGCAAAAAGAGATGTTGATCTGTGGGGAGTTGATGGGGAAGTCAGGAGGTGGGGACACTCTCACCAGCTTGGGTGGCACTCGCTCTGTTGTTTGGCTCCCTTGACTTTAAATGGAGGGAGGAGCATGGTTTCCTTCTGGATTATTAGGGGATGCAAAGCTGTGGATGGGCCAAGTCCCTGGCTGGGTCCCTGCAGAGGACAACAGGACGGAAGCAGGCAGCCTCAGGGTTAACAAGGCGTTTAGGGGACAAGTCTAAATGCCAGTATTTCCCAGCCTTTTCCTGCCTGTGACGTACCTCTTGCCCCTCCCCTGGAGGGTGTCTGCCCCACCTTTCACCACCCCTGTGCAAACATCTTCCTGACCCAGTCCCTGCCACTTCCCAACTAAAATCAGTGCAGAGCAGTGACAAAACCTGACCAGGATGTTGTGGGGACACGCCCAGGGGCCTCTGCACCTGGCTGGAAGGCTGTGACTTCTTTATTCAGGAGAGAAGGGGTGGCCCAAGGCATCCTTCCTCTTTGGGGAACTTGGACAAGCTGGCAACTTTTGGGAGAGCAAGAAACATTTCGCATTGTCTGTGCCCAGGACTTGAATGTTCCTTAAACTCCCAGAGAAAAGGCTTCTCAGCCAGGTGCAGCAGTAGCTTAAGGGGCTGAGGCCAAGGTCCTCAAGTTCAAGGCCAACTTAGCCAGACCCTGTCACAAAAATCCAAAAGGACTGGGGATGTGGCTCAGAGCACCCTGGATTCAACCCCCAGTACCCCACTTCCAGAAACTTAAAACATATGTTAACTGTGTAAACATCCCTGCACGCACTTGACCTTTCATTTGCTGAGGAAACTTTATAAGGTTAAGGAAGCCTTTGCTTTTTTGCCCTCAGGGGCGGGGATCCTGGTGGAGAGCTTGCCTCACACTCGCCAGACTTGGGTTCACCCCCAGCACCCACGAAAAAGAACTATCAGTGTTGAACTGTGTCCTTGAGGCTCCCAGAGGACAGATACAGGTAGTGAGGGAGAGGGCTCTGGCTGGGCCCGACCCGATGCCCAAGGCCCCCTACTTTGTCCACACCCACTGTGTGGTTTTGGCCCAGAGGCCCATGGTCGACCCCTGGTGTTGGGAAGGACCCCTCTGTCACCTCTAGGAAGATCAGTGTGTTGTGGGGAGCCTGGACAGGATGGCACAGAGGATCCCCAGGATATTTCTTCAAAAGCATGAATAAAAATGTCTTCTGCCCATATCCTCTTCTTGACCATAAGAATTCAGACCCAGGTTCTAGCCATCGTCCTCAGTGGGACTCAGCTGAGGCCTCAGGGAAGGTGGAGCCCCCCATCCTGAGGGTTTGTGCTCCGAGCAGCACACTTCCCGCTGGGGGCTTTCTTACCGTTTCACTTGGAATCTAGATTGCTTTTCCCCAGATGCTGTGGGCAGTTTGGTTTCTGAGCTCCAAGAGGGTAGGGGAGTGGGCGGTCCATCCCCCTACAATGGTCTAGGACGCAAGTATGAAAACTGCCCTCTCCTAAAACAGTTGGTCAGGAGATGCCCTCCCAGGGTGGTGGCCAGGGCACCCTAAGCCTCGGTGGCACCGATGAGGTCTCCGGGGTCGGGTTTCATTGCCCAACTTGGTCTTTAACCCTAGAGAACAGAGGCGACTTGCATCTCCTGGGCAGGATGCGTGTGGTTTGGGGCTGCCATCCTGTCCCGTCCAGAGAGCGCATGACTCTGGGACTTGGCGGGGTCTGGGTATGATTCACGGAGGGGGAGGGGGATGTGGAAAACAATGTCTGTCTTTAAGCTCCGGAACCAGGGAAATGAGCTGGAAATGTGAGTAATGTATAATTTTACTAAAATTATCTGCCAAGTCCTTGGACCTTTTCTTTCTGTGTGGGATCCGTGGTACCTTAGAGGACCGTTTTTGCTGGCAGGTGAGTGGGCCTCTTCTCCCCAACCTTGGGCACTGGAACGCAGGTGCCATTGTCCCAGCCTCGACTCTGTCCTGTTAGCTGGGTGACCTTGGGCAATGCTTTGCCCTCTGTAGGTGTCCCTTTCCTTGGTGATGTGGTTTTCACCCTCAGGGTAGGATGCCTGTGGCTGTGAGAGGGATGGAGGATGCCCTGTGGACTGGTGACCTTGACTTTGGAGGATGCGGAGATGCTGTCTGAGCTTGTCCCTGGAGGCCAGTCTTCATCCCTGGGCTTCCTCAGCCCTCCCCCACTGCCAGAGGGGTCCATTCTGAGCTGCAGCCCCTCTGGAGAGGAAGCCCCTAGAAGGCAGGGCTGGGCTTTACTTTCTGTAACTGCCACAAAATAGGAAGGAGTTCACAAGCTTCCTGACTGAGATGCATAATCCATCTGGGTGCTGTGGACGCCCTACCTTCCATTTCTTGCCAGGTCATCGGTACACAGTCTCACTTCCTCACAAAAGGTCAGGGTGTGTGTGCCATGCGCAGGCAGTAGGGGGAACCAACACAAGGAAGAGCTGGCTGGCGGTGGTAGCTGGGGGGCTTCTGTCTTGAAGGCACCATGGGGTTCAGGGACTCTGCTGCCATGTTGGTGATGCAGG
Source organism: Callospermophilus lateralis (assembly GCF_048772815.1). Taxonomy (NCBI): domain Eukaryota; kingdom Metazoa; phylum Chordata; class Mammalia; order Rodentia; family Sciuridae; genus Callospermophilus; species Callospermophilus lateralis. The sequence continues at coordinate 5,144,554 of NC_135324.1, forward strand.
GGTTATGGAGATGAAGGAAAAGGTGACACAAAAGCCCAAAGTGGCCGCATCTTCCTGGAGCCGTGGCAGGTGCGTGGTTGTGACTAGAGAGAACAAAGTCTGCAGGCAGAGCTGAGTAAAGAGCAGCTCCATTTCCCATGCTGAGCCCTAGGGCAGGGCTTGACGCAGTCTGACTCGCTTGATAGAATCGATTGCCGGGCGTATAACCCCAGTGGCTTGGGAGGCTGAGACAGAAGGATTGCGAGTTCAAAGCCAGCCTCAGTAATTTAGTGAGGCCCTCAGCAACTCAGCCCTGTCTCTAAATAAAATACAAAATGGGGATGTGGCTCAGTGGTCGAGTGACAGAGTTCAATCCTTGGGAGCGCCCCCCCACACACAAAAAATGACAGGTAAGACAGGAAATCTGATTAAAGTGGGTTGTCAGATAGTGGAGGTCATAAGGTCACCCTTGGAGGGAGAGGGGCACAGGGTCCATGGGATCGCTTCTTAGAACTGCAGGTTAATCTGTTATTTAGAAAAGACCTGCCCCTGTGTATACAGAGTCCCCTAGTTCACCGCATCACGCCCAGCCAGTCCTGGAGGTGGCCCCCACCGTCTCCTCAGGGTCTGCTGACACAAGCCTCTCCTAGATCCAGGTCCTCTGGAGGCCAAAGGATGAGACTCCCAGAATAGTCTGTATCTTAAAGAAAAGTCTCAGAAATCATCTTCCATATTTTTAAAACTTGCTTGTTATGGGAGCAAAAAAACCCAAGAACCTCTGTGGTGGCAGAAGATGGCAGGGGCTGTCACCCTTGGTAGACAACCCCCGCCGTGGCCCATGGAGCATGCCAAGTGCTACCCGTGCTCCAGGCCACGGTGAGCACTGCACTTGCCCCAGCTGATGGCTCCTGCTGGAGGCTTCCGCTCTCCACGCTGGGCTGGGCGAATGCAGATGCAGCCACTTCCTAGCCAGTGACCTGGGCCAGTCACTCAACTCTTCTGCTTTCTGTCAGGAGTGGGGTGGCTGTGGCACCTCCTGCCTAGGGCTGCTGGGAAGACGGCATGAGCAGATGCCTGAGGAGGTCCAGGACCCATAGCGAGCCCTGGGTCACTTTGGATCTCTGTCATCCTGTCTAAATGGCAGGTCCTTGGAGACCCACAGGCCAGCTGTCCACCTCTGCGCATGTGGAATTCACTGTGCAGATGAGCAGGGGAGTGGGTGGCTTCTGGCTATACCCTGCTAGTGCCTGGGATGCAGCCCAGGTCGCCAGCTCATCTGCCAGGTCTGTCACCAGCTCTCAGGTAAAAAAACAGAGTCCATAGGAAGTATATGGCTCACCTTCAGAGTCCCTTTGCCATTTGGAGAAAGGCCACGCCACGCCATCTGAGTCCTCGGTCTTCTTTTTCAGGAAGACGACCAATGGAGACTGCAGAAAAGACCCCCGGGAGCGGAGCCGCAGCCCCATCGAGCGCGCTGTGGCCCCCGCCGTGAGCCTGCATGGCAGCCACCTCTACACATCCATCCCCAGCCTCAGCATGGAGCAGCCCCTTGCCCTGACCAAGAATAGCGTGGACGCCACCAGGCCGGCGGGCCTCTCGCCTACCCTGACCCCCGTGGAGCGGCAGCAGGTACAGTGTGCCCGTGTCCCGGGCGTGTCGGCCAAAGCCCCAAGCAGAGGGCCCGCGGGGAGGCAGCGTCTTCGCCGTGTCACCCTCTGTCCTTCCTGCTGGGCCTCCTCTTAGGATGCATAGGCCCTGGAGAGGTGCTGATGTCCTTGAGTTTCCGTCTCTGGACGGTGGAGGCTGGTCTGGCTGAGGCATGTCTTGAGTTTCCTCGGCCCTCAGTGCCTTAGTTCTCCTGCGAAGCCGGCAGGGGCTCTGCTGGGGCTGGACTCCTGTGAAGTTGGTGGCCACTGGTTATTAGTGCACGCTGGTCAGAAGCCCATGGCTGGCATGAAAGGCTTGTGGGCAGAACGTGATAGAAGGAGGTGGTATAAGCACAGATGAGTCCGTGGTGGACTCACTAGCGGGGAGGGCAAGGTGCAGAGCCCTGAGGGGACGCTGTGTGACCTCTCTGTGCTATGCTCTGGGGATTTGGAAGTCAAATCCATGAGGAGGTGCCAGTCTACCTCGGGGCCAACCTCATCGTTGGCTGCATTCCTTCATATAAGACGAAGGTGTGGACGCCCGCCATGCTCAGGGCAGGTGCCAGCTGGTCAGGCAAGGCAGCTTTGTTTTCAGGGCACTCATGGTTTAACATGGAGGAGGAGGGCTGAACCCAACTACAGCAGTTCCACCTCCGGCGTACCACTGAATGGCCACTCGTTTGTTCCGGTAAGAATGTGAGGCCAGGTTGCCCTGAGTATGGCACGTGGGGGGCGGTGGCATCCATGAGGACCTGGCTCATTCTTGGGGACAGGGCATGTGACCTGCACAAGAAAGGATCAGCTTAAGCAGAAAAATTCACTTCTAGGAGGCCCGGAATTGAGTCCTCTGTCTGGCCACTGCAGCATCCCCTAGGGCAGAGTAGGGGGCAGGATTCAGCTCTCAAGTTCCCTCTCAGAGCTCCTGCTTTAGCCCTTGCTGGCCTGAGGAACATGGCTCCCTGAGCCTCATAGGGACAGGATGGGTCCTGGATAGGCCCTGCCTGTCTTGGTGTTTGCTTCAGTGGCTGCTCTTGGCCTTCTGCTTGGTTTTCGGCTACAGTTTGAGACTGGACAGTGTTTGGTCCGGACTTTACTCTGGTCTATCCCTGTGGCCTGCCCTGCACCTGGCTAGAGCATCGACCTACGGTGTCTTTGGAGTCCCCACCTGTGTTCCCAGGGATTCCTGACAGGAGAGAGATTGAGCCCATACCTCCTGGGGAGGGCAGATGACTTGGCTGCCACCAACCTGCACACTCACGTAGGGCGGTGCTGGTGGTGGTGAAGTCCCCCCCAGCCCTGCCCTCCCCACGGGCCACTGGTTAGCTCATCACATCGACCTGGGTACCTTCAGGGAGCACCTTCCTGGGCCACTGGGACCTGGATTGTATGCTCTAAACTCCTCATCTGCCCAGACTCTTAAGAGCTTGCTGCCAGGTAACACCGAGGCAAGTCCCTTGGTCCCTTTGCTTAGCAGCTCGAAGGCACCCAGCCATTCCTGGGAGTGTCAGTATGTTCCCCACCAGTGCTGGGTGGGCCGCCACCTGAAGTGTGTGTGTTGTGCTCTGGATGGGGAAACGCGATGGGAGCTCGGCCTGTGCCAGCCGCCCTCCTCTGCATGGTGGAAAAGGTGACTCACATCTCCAGGAAGTTGAACAGGAAAGTTCCCACGGAGGCGTGTCTGGGGAGGCTGTGGAAAGTGTCACTTATGTCATTATTTGTGATGGCAATTTGGAGGTTTAGAGGTGTTGAAGGAAGATATGGAGGTGACCCTGGGGCTGCAGCAAAGGAGCAGGGTCAGGAGGAGATGAGGCATTCACACACCAAGGGCCCGCACAGGCAGTGATAGGCAGCCACGGTTCCTGGACCAAGTCACAGGGGAAGGAGGATCGTAAGGCACTGCCACTCGTTTGCTGTGCACCTTCACTCCCCCCATCTGGAGGACAGGGTGTGGCCATTTGGTCTCCTGAGCACCCAGAACCTGGCATGAGGCTGCTCAACTGTGGAGCTGTGTCCAGATTGCACTTTGCTGGCGAGGAGATGGGGGCAAGCTGCAGTCGCCTTTCGGAGTGGAGTGGCTTAGTGTGTCCAAGAGCACAGAGTAGCTCTTGATGGCACTGACGTACAGACTGAACTGCAGTCCAGGCTTCCCCCCGTCCACTTTCAGCAGTGTTTCTGACACCTAAGTTGCGCAGGAACCAACTTGAACTGCATAAAGCATGGGGGTTGGGGGGGGTGGGGTGGATGGGGAGAGACCTGGGGTGTCTCTTAGGGGCCCGAGTCATGGGTGCAGCCGGCTCAGGAAGGAAGGGCGGCCCTGATCCTGGACAGTGGGCAGGGCCCTCCTCCCACCTCTGCTTTGGGCCTGTCCCATTTCCGGCCCACATGGCCAGCCCAGTGTGGCTTGTTCCCCTGCTGACGTGTTGAACTGTTCAGAGAATTCCAAATGTTTCTTTCACATGCTGCTGCCAGGCCAGAAGTTCCCCACCTGCGTTTTTCTTGCTAGACACAGGCACTTGCATGTGATCCCAACTCATCTTCTAACTCCAGACTTTCATCCAAATCCTATTGCTGTCCACTGCCTGTCACAGAAGTAAGGCAAGGCACGTGAGCCTTTGCTCTCTTTCTTTGGGGTCATAAGGCTCTCACGGGTGGTGCCCTTGTAGCCAGCTACCCTTTGGCTCTCTTGGTCCATCTTCCTCCATCTTGTCCTGGGCACTAAGAGCTGCCTTTTTCTGGCTGGAACCTGAAATTCAGGTTGGTTCACAGAATATTGTTGCCCCAAGCTTGGGGACAGATGCACTGTCTGATCCCTGCTGTGCAGCAAATGTGGCGGAGGGAAGGAGATGGATGCTGGTGTCCTGCTGGAGCTTGAGGGGCTCAGATGTGGTGGGGTCTCAAGCTGATCTCTGAAGAGGGTGGGAGCTGCGGAGGACTCCGCTGTATGACACCACTCATCCATCACACTGGCATGTCTCCCCCACTAGCAGCACCATGATTTGTGTGGTCTTCAGAGGAATCCGCTTGGGTATATAAACTAGAAGCTCCTGCAAACAACGGGGAGGTGATAGCTCCAAGAGACCCTGTACCAATAGGGCCAGGGTTTCTTCTGCCATCAGTGTCTGTTTCTGTTCAGATTTGAGGGAGGGGGCCAGTCCAGCTCTCAACACCTCTGTCCCATATTCCTCACTGATCCGTGACCAAGGGTCACTCAGAGAAAGGACAGTCTGGGAGGGGACCTCAGTCTCTCAGGGACTCAGTCCTGTAGCAGTTTGGAAGGGCTTGCAGCCTGGCCAACTGCAGAGCCCTGAGGGTGCTGCCGAGGTCCCTGTGGGGATGAGGTGGGACCCCCCCCCCCACTCTTCTAGTGCTGTCAGCTTGGAGGCCGTGGTAAGTAGCTGACCCCCACTTTCCTCCTCCAGAACCGGCCCTCGGTGATCACCTGCGCCTCTGCTGGTGCCCGCAACTGCAACCTCTCTCACTGCCCCATTGCGCACAGCGGCTGTCCTGCGTCTGGGCCCGCCAGCTACCGGAGGCCGCCCAGCGGTGAGTGTCCTGGAGGGGTTCCCCACTTCCTCATCCTGCCTGTGGTCTCTGAGAGTCACAGATCAAGTCTCGGGCCAAAACCCCTTGCCTTGAGCACATACATACCCAGCATCGTGCAGAGCTCGAGGCAGGGGTGTGCCGTTCTTGGCCCTCCGTGACCTCGCGCTCTAGTCGAGGAAGGTCAGAGTCCTCATTTACTGCCACATGGCCACTGTCGTGCAGGCACATCACAGAGCAGCGGCCTGCCCTCGTGCCCAGCAACAGCGTGCGGAGGGCAGGGGGGGCCCGTCCCAGAGCCCAATTGGTGACCCATGATGCTCTGCAGAGGGCCTGTCCTGATTGTTCTCCTGCTTCCTCACAGCCACCACTTGTGACCCTGTGGTGGAGGAACACTTCCGTAGGAGCCTGGGGAAGAACTACAAGGAGCCCGAACCAGCACCCAACTCTGTGTCCATCACAGGCTCCGTGGATGACCACTTTGCCAAAGCTCTGGGCGACACATGGCTTCAGATCAAAGCAGCCAAGGATGGCGCCTCCAGCAGCCCCGAGTCAGCCTCACGCAGGGGCCAACCGGCCAGCCCCTCTGCCCACATGGTCAGCCACAGCCACTCCCCATCCGTGGTCTCCTGAAGGGATGCCACCCTCCGGCAGCACGTGGATCTGCATGGTTTGCCTGAGCTTTGAACAGTCAGTGCTTCAAAACAAAAAAAAAAATTGGGTGGGGAGGGAGGGATAGGGATGGTTTACTCGCAAAAACCATGTTGTTGGGATTTCTTTTGTTTTCATACTTGCTTGGTATTCTTCTGCAAGGGGCCTCAAATGTGGCAGCAGGAACGACGCGTGAAACATCCGTCTCATGTAGCATCCTTACTTCCTGCCTCAGTTACCAAAGAAACCTCTGATGCAGGCCTGCCGGGCCCAGACTCTCTGGCGCGCATTCTCAGTCACAAGCCATGACGACGTTGGGGACCCAGATGCTTTATGCTTTCTTCCATTTGCTTCTCGAGCGCCGGGCGTGCGCAGCTCAGCTTCCATGGCGGGTTTTGGGGGTCCGTGTGTGCGCACGTGTATACTTGAAGAGAACTGCCGTGTCTGATTTGCACTTTTGGAGGAGTTGCCTGCCTGGCAGCTTTCCGCGAGATGTGAGTGCTCTGAGGGCAAACTGCTGAAGAACAAAGGGTTCAAGGATGACATTTCCGACCGTTTGTGCGTTTTTGTTGCTATCGAATTTAGACAAAACTGCTTTGGAAGGGGAAGTCTCATACCGGTTATAGGTCTTTCTCTCTAGATTCCAGGTGCTTGCAACGGGACTGCAGACTCCACCGATCACGGGCATTTACCTTTCCTGAACACTGCGGTGTGTGAGGCTCAAGCCGGGGTGGGAGGATTCCAGAGTGCTTTAACCATGACGCATGTTTTAATGGAGAAAAAAAATAGCTGGTTTCTATTAATTGTACAGACAGTAAACACAAACCTTACTACTTACTAGCTTCTTTTCAGAATTAGTTTATTTTTGTCAGTTACAGTCCTAGATATACTTACTGCTGGTACAGTTGTACTCTAAGATTTGTATTTGATACTCACTTTACTTGCAAGGAGGGCTGGGGACGGCTGGCAGGCCCGAGGGAGGCTCACTGGAGCAGCTGGGCCACCGTGTAGGGGGCCAGGGTTTGCACCGCGAGCTGACACGGTCACTGGTTTTCTGCATCCCGTCTGCTTTTACGAGCTCCCAGGGGAGCATCTTCCAACTCCCCGGATGCACAGACTGCTCCCTTCCACCTCCCTTGGCCGAACAGCAGATTGCTGACAATCTGTGATAAGGTATTTTGATGCTTCCTCGCATGCTGGGGCCCAGGCAGTATACATTCCTGACTTTATACACTTATTGCCACATTTATTATCGTCTGCTATATTAATGGCTACTAACTAGAAATTAGAAGAAAGCGGGATAGACATGGCTGTGGACACCCCACAGCTGCTTTTCCTGGTCCATGAGCTGTTCTGCTCCCCCACCCCTCAAATGTGCTGCATTTGGCCTGGCCTGCTGGAGGGCTCAGGACGCCATGCACACGGCCACCTCATCCAAGGCTTTATGGACTCCTTCACACAGGAGCCCTTGAGGCTGGCTGCCAGGAGGAGAACAATACAGGTTAGCTGTTGCATTCTGGGACTGGCTCTTGTAGTCACAGAGTGGCTGCAGGCCTTTAAGAAGTGGAAGAGAAGCCCTTCTCCTCTCGCCCCTGCACACATTTCACTCCCACTTTACTGGGCTTCCAAGCTTTGGCATTCGGGCCCCTATATTTTCTGTAGGAGAAAAATTGTTGAGAAACACTTTTTTTATATAGGTAACTTTAAGACCATCATTACGCTGTGCGTAAAGAATGTACAGAGAAATTTGTAGGTATTTTTTGAAGAACAATTAATTTGTTAATGATATGTAGCTATTTAATTTTCCCCTTTCCTACCGTAATCATTCATTTTTTTTTGTTGTTTGGAAAAAAAAGTTGATCTTTTTTTGTTGTAGATTTTGTCTGTAAAGTGCAGGCACACAGTTATTCTATGAGGACACTGCATCTGCATTAATAGCCACTAGTTTGTTATTGCTACAGGCTACTGAGCATTGTAACAGGAACACGACCGCACCGCGGATGGGCTCTGCGGAGAACCCACCTCGGACACTTCTGTCGGTGCACAGGGTCGTCACTTGGGAGGGATGGCAGTGCCGGTGGCCGGGTCCCCGGTGCGCTGACCTATCTGGGATAGGCAGTTCCCTGGAGGGGGCTTTGGGCAGAGGGAACAGCGGAAAACCAAATGTCTCCCCAGCACCCTCCCTGAGAAGGGGCTCCGAGGTTCTCCCCAGGGCCGCGCTGTCCGCGGTGCGTTCTGCCCCTTCTCTCCATGTTTGTAAATCTGTAAAATACCATTCTCTGTGGCCTGTTTTTCCTGGAAGAAGAAGAAAAAAAAGGTTTGGCAGGCCATCTTTTTTTTTTTTTTTTTTTTTTTTTGTACTTAAAAGTAGCCTTAAGAACAATAATAAAGTGCTCTTAAACCACAGGCTGTACGTGTGGCTCTTCAGTCCTGGGTGACAGTGTGGTGGCTGTGCACCACTGAAGTCCCAATAAAGGTAATTTTTAGTTTCTTGACTGTCTACTTTAGGTTGAGTGTTGTTTCTAAGTCTCTGGAAATCCTGCTGCTGTAAGAGGTACCCCTGGACTCCATTTTGACTTTGGTTCTAGGCCTAAGACAGAAGCTGAACCCAGATAAAGTGTTAGGGATGCCTTTGGCTCTGCACCTGTGCCAAGGAAGTGCCCGCTGTTCACAGCCAGCACCAGTGTGCAAATCAGAATAGAGGGGGAAACCAGCCTACCTGACTGTAGATGCACAGACAACCACCCCGCAGAGAGGACCCTTGAGGTGAGGGGTAGGAAGGGAGCCAAACTGCCTTCTCTAGACCGGCCCCAGGGCTCTCCCCCAGCTTGTGGAAGCCTGTGCGAAAAGGTTCTAGTCCTCACGGGTAAGGTGTTGGACTAGGAGGTGGAGGAGACAACCTCCCCCAAGGCAGAACCCCACAGTGGGGGTTGCAATGCACCCTGGGAACTTGGGTGCTGCCTCCCTACAGTGGCTCAGGGCAAGAGCTGGTTTCCCACTTCCCCAGTTGTTCCCTAAGTCCTTACTGTTACCTCTGAGGGCCAAAGCAGAAGGATCCTGTGACATAGGGGGGAAAAAAAAACAACCCCCACAAAAGAACTTCACATGGAGGGAACAGAGCCCCAGATCAATGGCTGTGCCAAAGCCAAGGTTATTATTGAAGTCAGAGCTGGGGGGAATGGTGACCCATGAGAATGCAGAACGCTGGCAGCAGAGGGAGCACCCCAATCTTCAGGAAGAAAGGGAACAGGGAGGTGACAGGAGCCCAGAATCAGTCTGGGGTGACAGTCCTGCTCCAGTGACCGAGTGTGGCCTCAGCAGGCAGCCAGAGAGAAAATCGGGCTCCACATGAGGCGTGGCTGGTTCAGATGGTCTCATCGTCGCTCATGTCCCAGATCTGCGTGGAGAAGGGGAGACGCTTAGCAGAGGTGTTGGGCTGCCAGATGGTACTCACTGATGCTGTTGTCATGACAAAAGGATCTCCTACTTGCAGCCAGAGCGCTCTGCACCTCCCACACTGTTTCCCTTGTCACTGAGGCACTGATGCCCCGTTTCTGGTACAAGGAATCAAATCTCAGGAGTTATACTTCCCTTACCCAGGGTCTCACTCGGATGTGAATGGGGAGGGTGGCAACTTTAGGCTGCTACCCTCTCATACCTTACTGCCTGTGGCTGGTGGAGTGAAGCTCCGTGGCGGGAGTGGGGTGGGGTTGCTGGCTGCAGAAAGCCCTGCCTAGTGGCCTGTAAGATGCACCCCACGTCAGGAGGCTGCCCCCCGCCCGGCAGCCTGCTCCACTGTCCAGTCAACTTTAGTCCAGTTGCTGACTCTACAGCTAATGCCAGGCAACTGCTGTTGCTCAAGAGCAAACCCCACTCCTGCCAGGCCCAGAGGTGGCCTGGGGAGGACCTTGGACACAGCCAGATCCTGCCTTGCGCCCTAGACTGTGTCTGACCCAATGCTGTGAGTTTGGGGAGTGCTCCGCTGTAGCATCACAGTGAGAAGAGGAAGGAGGGATGAGGTGGAGGCCCAGCCTGCCTGCCCCACAGGTTAGAGTTTCCCTGCGACTCTGGCCATGAAACACCCACGGCCCTTGGGTGGGGGGAGAGCAGGCTGAGGCTTTGTATAGCACCCTGGCTCCCTGGAGGCTGGTCCCCAAACCTGTGCCTCCAGACTTTCAAAATCCTTACAACTGGTTGCAAAAGACCCCCAGCCCCAGCAGAGCTGCCAGGATGAACAGTGTGTTTACACGGGGCGGCCTGAGGGCGGCCCGGGGAGCAGGGAGGCCTGGCCAAGGTAAACAGCCACACCAGCTTGCCTTTCAAAGGCAAGGATGTGGAAAATAGAGGGAAATTTCCTCCCTCCTGGGCTGAGGAGGAGCGGGTGACCCTCTCCTGCCCCTCCATTTCTACACAGGCCCACTGCCTGAGCACAGGAGGGTGGGTGGCAGAGTGAGATCCCGATGCTGGCAAACCAGCACCATGAATGAATGGGCAGTGTGGGGTCCAATGACCCCAGTGTGTCATGTTGGGACCTGCTTCTTGGTGCAAGGTTCCCACCAGCTAGAAACACCCCCTGGGGTGGAGTAGGGGCCCAATTCCAACAGAGGCCGCACTGCTGAGCCCCGGAACCTGATCTGTGGGTTCTGAAGGTCTGAGTGGGGAGACTAAGTCACTAGAGGGTTTGCCAGCACCATTCAGCCACTCTTGACTGTCAGTGAACTCGATCATGTAGCCCTCCTGTGCCAGGCACTTTGCAGACCTGGAGCGAATGTGCCCTCCTGCCCTCCTCATACCTGCCTGTGAGGTCCAGGGGAAAACCAGCTCAGAGAAGCAAGACAACTTACCCAGGACCACACAACAGGCAAGCTGGGAGCATGCATGTGGTGTGTGGAACAGGTTGGGCACACTGCATGGAGGAGGGGGACACATAGGCACCGGGCTAAGAGGAAGGAGAATGAGGAGCCCTGTGCACTGAGGTTTTAGGACCTTCTGCCCAGCCTCTTCAGGGCACCAGCTAGGGCAGACTGGGTACCACTGAATGGCACTCTCTGCCAGTGGGTGGGCAGGGCTGTTCACACTCTGGGCCAAGGACAAACCTTTATGGGAAATCAAGAGCATCCAGACATCCTCTGACCACTTCTTCATCTACTGTCAGAGCTTTGCTATGGGGAAGGGGTGTCCCCCTCCACTGCAGGGCCAGGGAGGTGTGGACTAGGTGGCTGTGGGCTGGGAGGGAGCCTGGCTGGCCCCTTGCTCCTGGACAGATTTAACCACTCAAAGGGGCTGGCCGTAGGGCTGTTCTGTTGAGCCTGGGCTGCAGAGGATCCTGTGGGACACCCAAAGGGCTTATTGTGACGCAGCCCTGTAGCAGGGGGCTGGCGGGTGGTGGATTTTACATAACTGCATGGGTTTTTTTCCAGAACCAGTTCCCTAGCAGGGACAGGTTCTGTGGAGCACCTTGGCCTTCCCCCTCACCAGGCACAAAGGCAGCACCTGGAAACACAGACTTCATCTCTCTTCCTTGAGCATGGACCCTAAAAGGGCTGAGATCTGCCCTCCCGAGTCCTTAGTTCCAAGAACAGTGCCTGGCCTGAGCAGAGGTGCCGTGGGTGTCCTCTTAACAAAGGAAGGTTGAGGTAAATTGGCACGGATTTTAAAAATGTTAATACTCAATGCTGGCAAGAAGACACATGGCCACAGGTGGGGTATAAATTGGTACTATATGTTTTAAAAGAAGATACAAAGCTTTTTTTTTTTAAAAGAAGTCCACCTTCTAAAGGAGAAATTAATAATCTCTTTGTGTAGAAAATATTAAAGAACTAGAAAATCCAAGAAAACAAATGCTAGGTGGACATGGCGAGAGAACTCTTTTAAGAAGGCATCATAAAATTAGCAAGTTCCAGTCCCCCCACGTGTGAACAATGTCCAGTTCAAAAGCAGAAGAGGTAAATCCATTGTAAGAGCAGTGAAAAAGATAAGCTGCTGGGAAATAACCCTAATGTCAAATGTGCAAAATTTATATTGGGGGGGGGGAACCCCTCAGAACATTCCTTCAGTGAGCCTCCAAGAATTTTAACTTCAGAAAGACAAAAGTGAACTGGAACAAATGAGCAACACCCCTTGTTTTTTGCACAGGACAAGTCAGCATCAGTAAAGAGTCAAGTTTTCCCAAGTGAAAGTAGAAGTTTTAAAAATCAACAACTATTTCTTCTGGAGCTAGAGGAGCTGGTTCTAAAGTTTTGTGGAAAAAAATAAGCAAGAGTCCTAGTAAAACTTGGGAAGAGGGACAGTGATGGCTCCCCTGCTCCACGTTTGCAAGTCAAGGCAAACAGCATCAAAGTCTCCAAAACCAAGAGTGGGAGGCGTTGCTATGACAACAGCTACGACTGGAACAGAGTGAGCCTGGAAACAGTAGGATGTAGAATCCATACACGTCCAGAAAGCTAGCATTTCACCATGAAGGTTTGGAGAATGGGAGCTCAAATCATTAGAAAAAGATGGACTTTCAAATAAATGGGGAGAATTAGTAACTTGAAACAAGATAAAAATTGATTCCATGTTTCCTGCTGTACCTTGGCATCAACTCCAAACGGAACAGAGATCTCAGTGTTAAAGAAAACAAAGCCATGGGCACGCAAATGGGTACTTCCTTTACAATGTGCGAGGGCAGGGGCGGGGGAGCCCTGTGAGCTTGAGCCTATGAGAAAGAAAACGGGTGCATTGACCCTGAAGAAACGTGTATTTTTTTGCATGGGAAACCCAATAAACAAAGTAATAAAAAAGGAAAAAAAAACCCACAAAAACCCAAAACTACAAACATACCTGAAAGGGCCACCACTACTCCCTAATTGACAATTCTCTAAAGACCAATCAGTTCACAGAAAAAGATGTCAACAGTTCACAGAAAAATCTAGGCAAATGACCCTCTGACACAAGAAAACGTGCTCAACCTTACTCATAAGAACAGAAATGCAGACATTTCTTAGGACACAAAAGAAAAACCTGACGAGCATTTCACGGGAATTGAAGCATCTGGCCTTTGAAAGAGATGACATCAGAAATGAAAAGGCAAAGGAAAGTCACAAGCGAGGAGAAAATGTCTATGATATCTATGGGAAGGATTTGTATTAAGAATTCTCAACCCTCAGTTAAACACTCAAAACTCATTTTCCTTAAAACTGGGCAAAAGATTTGAGCAGACATTCCGCAAGGGAGGACACAAAATGGCCACCAGTGAAGGTGCTCAGCATCCTTCGTCCTTAGGAAAATGCACAGCAAGACCCCAAAGGGACACCGCACAGCACCTGTAGCAAAACCAATGGGCAGCGGGGCTCTCTGGGGGGTGCAGAGTAAGCAGGGCTCCCTGACCCTGCTAGAAGGAAAGCAATGGCAAAACCACTCGGGGAAAGGTCTGGTGATTCATAAAACCAAACACACTTCCCCAGTGACCCAGCCATTAAACTCCCATTTACCCCAAGGGGGAGACAAGTCCACAGAGGCTTGTGTGAGAATGTTCAGAGCAGCTTCCTTCCCAAGGGGCACAAACAAACTGGCTCAAGTGGCCACCAATAGGAAAACAGAAGAAATAAACTGGAATATCCATACAATGGAGCTACAGCACGGCTCTGGAATGTTCCCCCAAAGCCCATGTGTTAGAAGTTTGGTCTCCAGCATGGCACTTCCGGGAGATGGCGGAACCTCTAAGAAGTGGGAGGCCTTCCATCCATGGAGAGCAGGCCACTGAAGGGGACAGTGGGATCCTGGTCCCTTCCTCTTCCTCTTGGCATCCTCGCCATAGGGTAAGCAGACTACCACCCTGTGGGGTGTTCCCACCATACTGTGCTTCCTCAGCACAGTCCCCTCTGAGACCAAGGCAACAGAGCCGGCTGACCATGGCTGAAACCTTCCACAGCGTGAACCAGAACAGCCCTTTTCTCTTTATAGGTCGGTTGCCTCGGGGGTGGGGTGGGTTGTTACAGTGACTGGAAGCCACCACAAATGGGCACTGCCTACCCGTGGAAGGAATAAATTACTGATGCACATGACATGATGGCATCTTTATCCCGAGTCAAAGCAGCCCAGCAGGGAGGAGGGAGGGAGCAGGGCAGCATTGGTCAAAGGGCACAGGGCTCTCTCCCACAGCATGAATAAGCCTCATGAACCCACACACAGCACAATGACCGACAACGTAGTTGCCATCGTATTATTGATAGAAATATGCACCAGAGACTGAGGTGTCTTACCAAGAAATGACGCTTGCGATCATTTCACTGTGTAGACTGTCTTTCGATACTACATCCTGGATAGTTTCATTTATTTGAAACCCCAGAAGAGGCAAAACTAATCTATGGTGACAGAAAGATCACCATGTGTCACAACCTAACAAACTATGCCTTTAATGGGTGCAATTTATTGAACTTAAATTATATCTCCAAGTTTTTTTTTTTTTTTTGAACAGCTGCATTGAGAGCATATTTCCATACCTATCAGACTGGCAAAACCCCACAGCTGGATAACACATCCTGTCTGCGAGCCTGTGGGGAGGCGCACTCACACACATTGCTGGTGGACATGAATAGAGATCCACCCAACAGAATTACTTGTGCTTTACCTTTGGGTCCAACCGCCTCACTTTCAGGAGACTGTCCTAAGAATACTTAGACACGCCTCCATGTCACAAAAGGTCATTATTCATCGCTGTGTAATTTGCGACGGTAAAGGACTGGACACAACTGGAGAGGGCCTCCAAAGGGAACCTACCGAGGGACCATTCACTGCACATCCACACCTGGACTGCTGTGGCCCCACACAGTGATGAACAAGAGTTCAATCAGCTCACGTGGGCTGATCTCCAGGATTTTTTTTTTTTAGTGTGGGGGGGAAATGTGGAGCATCTATGGCATGCCACCTTGTAAGAAAAAGGGGAAAGAGGTGAGTGGGAACGGAACTGAGCAAACTTATCACTATAGAATCAAGTATGTAAAAAATTTAAAAAAGAAAAATAACCAAAAGTACAAGTAACAAAACAAAGAAATTGAATTTCATCAAAATGAAAACTTTTTCTACTTCAAAGGATACTACTAAGAAAGTCAGAATGAGAGAAAATATTTGCAAATCATGAATCTGATAAGGGTCCTGCTGCTCAGTGAGAAAAAGACCACCCAGTTAAAAAGAGTGGTGAAGGAGTTGAATAGACACTTCTCCAAAGACAGACACATGAACTGCCAAGAAGCCCAAGAAAAGGTACCGGAACATTGTTAGTCACCAGGCAAATGCAACTCAATAACCACTTCACACCCACTAGGACGGCCACAAGAAAGGCAGATAAAAACAAGTGTTGGCAAGGATCTGGACAAAATGGAGCCTTAGACGTTGCTGTTAGAAATGCAAAAACAGTCTGACCACATTGGAAAATAGCCTGGCAATTCATAAAACAAAGTTACTATTCAGCTCAACAATCCCAGTCCTAGGTAATTGCCCAAGAGAAATGAAAACACGTCCACACAAACACTTGCACACTAACATTCATGGCATAATAGACAGCAGTAAAAAAAGTCTACCAACCAATGGTTATGCAAAATGTATACCCACCATCCACGCAACAGAATAGCCCAGTCCTTCCTTCACGCGGACATCTAAATGACCCCAGGACAGGGGCACCACTGCCTTGAGGTAGCAGAGTGGAAATTACAGAGAAGATGACAGCGCTGTGACAGGGTTGGGGAGTGTCTCTCTACCTCACTTCATCACTTCCTTATAATTAAACGTAATTCCTTGCACACAACCCACTGAGGATGTGAAGTGTGGCACTCGTGCTCCAATCACTCCCTCTTTTTTTTTTTATAATTTTTTTTAATCTTTATTTTTTAGTTTTCGGCAGACACAGCATCTTTGTTTGTATGTGGTGCTGAGGATGGAACCCGGGCAGCATGCATGCCAGGCGAGTGTGCTACCACTTGAGCCACATCCCCAGCCCAATCACTCCCTCTTATGCTGATGCTCAGTAAGTGGTCCCCAAGCCAACAAGATGTCAGATCTGCCCAGGGCAGTATCCTGGCTCCGGGATCCCCACCTCTGCCTCCTACCCAGTTCAGGCTTGCCAGTGATGGCAGGTATTAGTCTGTGCAGTTCTTGGCCCCCTTGGGTGGGCTGGGCCCATGTGACCCTCTCAGGTCACAGCCCCATCACTGAAGACAGCAGAGCTGGGCCACCACCCTGGAGGAGGAGGAAAGGGCCCTTCCAATCCCAAGGAGGTCGGTCCTGGACCACACAGGCCTCAGGGCCTCAAGGTGTAACCTCTCTCCAAATGAGAAAGACGCGCTTGGAAGGAGCTCTGCGTCACAGTTTCAACTCACACTCAATTTCTGGACCACACTGCCTGGAGCCTGCCACAAAACTAAGGTTCTTTTACAAACACTGTAATTACCTTGTGAATGACACAATTATATTTTGGTTTATGTGTGTTAAAAGTACTCATTTGTTAAATGTAAACATTTTAAATATACTACAGTTTGTGAAAGGGGGTTCTGGCCTTTCTTTGTTTTAATATCAGGATGGAGGCATCTAGACTTCTCCGGGCCTCTGAGCAGATGCCCCACCTCGTTGCAGCTGCCCTCCCAGGTGTGATCTCCCTGGGGGCCTGGGCATTTGCTCGGGACAGGTGAAGACGTTGGACTAAGCCTTGAGGGTGGACAGCAGACCTCCCAGGCAGAATTAAGTCCCCCTGGGAAAGAATGGAGGCCCCATCTTGTTCCAAAAGGATACTTAATAGCCACTCTTTCCTCCTCTCAGGTGCACCACCTCTCACCAACCACTTCCTGGGTAGTGCAGGCCGGAGGGAGGTGTAGCCTTCATTTCCTGCATGTCTAGGTGGTCAATATCTTCCTCAAACCTTTGGGACTAAGTTGGGGGGGGCACTGACCCTTAGTCTATGAGCCCATAGTCAGTACTGCTAGGACCCGGCCCTGAGAACCAGGGAGGAAGAGGACAGACATCCAGAAATGATTCCAAGCAAGATTCAGGGAGAAAGGCAGCAGATAGACACATTCCCAGGAGAGCTGGGCCAGGCAGGGCTGCTTGGGACCAGAACCCAAGTACAGCCCAAAAGGGGGAAGACAGGCTTGCAAGGGAACGCACAAGGGACTGTGGTTGGTGCTTGGTCCATGACATCCTAGGCTGGGTCTGTGGAGAGGTAGGATGGTGCCCTTGCCTGTCAACAGCTGACTTGATCTACGCTCACCCCCCACACACAGGCCTGTCCCCTCCTTCAGAGGACTAAGTGATTTCTCCCCCTTTCTGTCAGACTACTTTCTGGGGACGAAGTAGTCTGATAGGTCAGGTTGGGGGTGCAGCAGAGTGTGGGCTCCAGGGTCTGGGCCAGCTGGGAGCCCGGGGGTGGGAGGGAGTGATGGCTCCAGAGTTACTGTGTAGGCTCTTGATGCCCCAAGTGAAATGGGTGCACTGACCCCCCAGGTATCAGCGACTCCGGCTGTTCTTGGGCCTCTCTGAGCCCTCTGGTGCTGTTCCCGTCCACACGGGGGTCAGCAGGCCATGTTTCTGAGGGAAGTCTGGGCCCGAGACCACTGATACCTTTATTCTCCTGAGCCCCACCCTGGGCTGTTCCCAAGCCAGGCCACAGGAATAAAGAGGGGTGGGCACTTCCTGTGCTTAGTTCAGTGGTATTCAGAAAGGATGCTCTGCTTGGATCAACTGGAGGCTCCCCCAGGTGGCAGAGCCTTGAAGGTGGACAGGGAGGCCAGGCCAGACCTCGTCTACTTGTGCAACATGTGGCCAAGCCCTGGGGCTGCTGGGTAAGGCCCAGGTAATGACTACTGGGTGATGGATTCCTGCCTGGAGCATGACAGAGACCTGAGCAACGAAGGGCTGCCAGCTCGCTCATGGTAAGTCCAGAATGAGAGTGGGCACTGAATGTGGGCCCCAGGGTCCTCATCTGCCTGTTGGGTGAGGGTGACTGGTGTGGACCGCATAGGCCTGTTGGTGCCTGCAGATGACAGGCCTTACAGAGTGAACAAGAGGAAGACAGGCAGAGGCAGAGAGGAAGGGCAGACAAGGTGGCAAGGGAGTCTCACCCCCTCCAGACTTCCTGGTGCCCTTGCCTGTCAACAGCTGGCTTGACCTACACTCACCCTCTACACACAGGCCTGTCCCCTCCTTCAGGGGACTAAGTGATTTCTCCCCCTTTCTGTCCTGGGGGGATCTGGGCCCCCCTCTCACACCACCACTCTGGCACCTCCCTTTTGGAAGATGCCTCCTACCAACCCTGGGAGAGGGATTAAGACCTGACCTCTTCTCTCTAGGGTCCCTAGCTCCAAAGCCAGCCTTCAGAGGGTTGGGGCTGGTGCAAGCCGAAGGGGCGGGGAGCGGAACAGAACTTTGGGGAAAACTCCTGGCTCTAGTCCTCTGGTAGAGAAATTTCTCCCAGCTGTTCCCATTCCCAGCCCTATAGGTGCCATCAATTCAGGGCCTCAGGTACAGTGACCTGACACCCCTTAATCAGGGGGATCTAGGAACAAGGGGAGGGTTTTACTAGAAAGGAGAGTCACAGCAAAGGCAGCCGGTAAAACAGAAATAGGGCTGCTAAGGATGAGGGGAGAAAAGGGGGAAAGGAAATGCTTTACGCTGGCAGGATGGGGGGCCTCTGCAGCGGGGTTTGGAGGAAATACACCTGCAAAGCTGATCAAAGGCACAGCAAGGGGACCAGCACGGGGTGCTGCACACTGCAGGCTGCCCACCCATGCTCCTCACCACCAGCCAGGGCACTGGGCTAGGTGACACTAAGCTAACCTCGGGCTAGGCCTGGAAGAATGGCCTGGGAGCCCAGGCTCTAGGCTGCATTTCCTCAATTGGGTTCATGCTCAGTCATTCCACACCTTGGGGCTCTACTCCTAGGATTGAAACTAAGACCGGAAACACAGCAAGACCTGGGGTGTGCCCTGGATGGGGTGTGCCCTGGATGGGGATGCCCAGGGGTGCCATTGTAAAGGAGGAGCAGAGTGGGGCTGAGAGTGGAGAACAGGCTGCCGAGAGCAGCTGTGGTGCTGGGGAAGAACAAATGGAGGAGCAGGTCCAGGCTGCAGACACGGTGGGGAAAGGAGTGCAGACACACTCTGAGGAGAGGCTGCTGTTGTCACCACCCCACCAGGGGGAACAATAGGCTCTGAGGCCAGAGCCCTCTGTGTCGAGGACAGGGAGAAGGCACGTAACATGGACCATGGCCAGGAAAGAAGAACTTCTGGCCTAGGCTGTGTGGGGACCTGGGCCTGGAACTGGACCTGGGGCTGCCCTGACCCTCCTAGTAATTTTTCCTGCTCCCCCATTTCTCCTTGGGGCCTCAAGTCCTGCCCTACCAAGACCTAGGAGAGCTTGGGCTGTGCTCCTGGCATAGGACAGAGTCTTACATAGGACCTCCTTTAGGGCAAGTTTTAACTATGAGAAAATGCTCAAAAGTATGGTAAGAGCAGAGAAAACAAAGTTACATATTTGATCTGATCCCAGTTACATTTATGCATGGGAGAAAGTAAAAAAGGAGGAGGAAAGAAGAAAAAAATACTGAGGCAGAAGAAATAAAAAATAGGTAGAAGACATAAAGGAAGGACAATGAAATTAATCTGAACTTCCTCATACCATTCCAGGCCGGTCATTCCCAAGCTAGACTAGTCTCTCTGAAAGACTGGTCACTCCTGAACTCTAGGGAAACCCATACATCTTAAGAGTTAACCATAAGATCATTCACTTATGATCATTACTTAGTTCACTACCAATTAGCCCACCAATAGGTAGATTAAACAAAGAGAGATGTGATATTTTAAGAAACCTGTAACTTAGGGTACTTTCTGGTGTTATCTATTGATCAGATAATAGAGACCCTAACAGATTACAATTCTGAGAATGATCAGACCACCAGAAACCATCTTGAGATCATCAGACTAATGTCATCTCCACCCCCACCAGGTTTTCTTTGAGAGAGCAACTTGGAATTCAAAAGCACATCTCTCAATGTTGAGATGGCCCATATTCTCCCTGAATGTGTATTCCTGGCTTTCTTAAAAAAAAAAAAAAAAAATCATCTCTGTGCCTCTACTGAAACATGCTGAAATTCTTTTCTGTCTCTATATGTCAAGGACCTCATTTGTCCTGAGTCAAGTTCTCCCCCTTTTCTGGGAACTCCTGGGGACCTTCTTCATGTGATAATTCTAATCCTGGGTGTGAATTTTATTCCTGATTTTTAATTTTATTTTTAAAAATATGTTCACATATTATTTTCATGACCAGAAAATGAATGGAGTGGGAAGGGTGAGGATCCTGTACCTCTAGGACCTGGGGGAACACGCTACAGTAAGCTAAGGGCTGTGGCCCAAGGCAGATATGGGGTAACTGCCGTTTCCTTCAGTTTTCCTCCCAAGGAAGTGCAGAGAAGCCAGGCACAAGGCTGGCATGTTAGCCACAGATTCCTTAGTGAGGTTTCTAGACAGAAGACCCTGGAATCTAGGCCCCTCACAAAGCAACAGGCCACTCCAAGTCCTTCCTGTTACTAGCCTGGAAAATGGGGCCCAGGGCCCTGCTATATTTATCAGCCTTCTCCAGGGGATGTCCTTAAATGAGCACCAACCCCCAGGAGTTGCTGGAGAGGTCACTGCCCGAACTAGAGGGCCTGACTGAGCTCTGAGACCACACTGAGGCAAGTCCAAGGCTTGGTGGGGAACAGCCTGGCTTGGGCTCTGAGTCCTAAGGACCAGTGAGTGACCTTCACAAGAGCAGCAGCTGCTGCTGCTGCCGAAGACAGGGCATGCTGCTCACTGCTGGGCTTCAACTCTCCATGGAGTTTGGGGAGTAGTGTGGATTCATTTTGAGGATGAACAGAAGGCAGGGGACATGTAGGAGAAGGGTGTCTAGGCCCCGAGCTCCTTTGCTTTCTCCCAAGCTTCAAAACACATTTTTTAAATTAGATGGTAAGAATACAGGGTAATTTTCGTGGCACCAACATACTTTCTTTCAAGATATGATTTATATATTTGGCCCACATTTAAAATGAAATGGTTATTGAGATAAATGGCTGCACTGGAGGCCACAGAATGGTTTCCATTATAGTTCTGATTTTTCAGTTCCTTAGAAAACTGAAGAGAGGCGAAGGCTTCTCTGTGTTTGTTCTCTACCTCACAGGGCTTTTGGGGTCACAATCAGAGAGAGGCCCGGAGAAAGAAGGAAAGCTAGAGAGCCCAGAGCTCCAGGGTGGCGTGAATGTAGGATATGGATTTGCACAGACTTCACTTGGTAAGAAAAGATGATTCTGATCAGCCTGGAATCTCAGGATGGGGATGCCCGTCA
The DNA here is from genome assembly GCF_048772815.1 of Callospermophilus lateralis. Classification (NCBI taxonomy): domain Eukaryota; kingdom Metazoa; phylum Chordata; class Mammalia; order Rodentia; family Sciuridae; genus Callospermophilus; species Callospermophilus lateralis. The sequence continues at coordinate 5,165,715 of NC_135324.1, forward strand.
GTCCTGTGTGAGCATCTGTCTGCCCTGCAGGGAGTCCTGAGGTTCCTGCCACTGGTGCTGACCATCAGTGGCCATGGAGTAAGAGACACTGACCCCCAAACTTTCTCTACAGCTATAGAAACCAGACAGTGTGGTAGTGAGATAAGGACAGAGCACAGAGGGCTGGGGTGTGGCTCAGTGGTGAGCACTTCCCTGCACACACAAGGCCCTCGGTTCCATCCCCTGCACCACAAAAACAAAAACATGAAACTCACAGGGTAACTGAGCTTCAACCAAGGTGCCAAAGGTGATTCAACAGGGAATCACCTTTGTTTCCCTGTTTGTTCTTTTGAACAAATAACACGTAATGGAAAAAAATGGTCACCCTTAGCTCATACAACATCCAAGATTAATGTGAAGTGAAACATATATATGTAAAAGCTAAAACTTATAACATTTCTCCAAGGGAACATAAAGGAAAATCTGAGACTTTTGTAGGTAGGCAAAGATTTCTTAGGACACCAGAAGCAGGCACCATAAAAGAGAAAACAAATCAGACCTCACTGAAATTCAACTTTTTTTCTCTCTTAAAAACATCTTTTTAAGGAAATGAGGGCTGGGGCTGTAGCTCAGTGGTAGAGCGCCTGCCTTGCATGTGTGAGGCACTGGGTTCAATCCTCAGCAACACAAAAAAATAAAGATATTGTGTCCATCTACAACTAAAAAAAATATTTTAAAAAAAAGAAAAATAAAATGAGTCAGGCATGGCAGTAAACACCTACAATCCAAGCAACTCAGCAGACTGAGGCAGAAGGATCCCATGTTCAAGGCCAACCTGGGTAATTTAATTTAGCAAGACCCTATCTAAAAAAATATTTTTTTAAGCTTTTGGGGAATACCACATCTATATGATAACATCCTACTCCTGGCCCCCAAAAGCTCACACTCATCTGACAATGCAAAATATATTTAATCCAACCCAAGAGTTCCCAAAGTCTCAACAGTTCTGAGATTGCTCAAAGTTCAAGTCCAATCTCTCTCTGAAGCTCAAGACAATCTTATATTGTGAGCTCCTGAAAATTAAAAGTGATTTACAAGTATTCAACATATACTGCTACAGAGTAAACGTTTCCATTCACATAATTAGGAGCATAGAAATAATAGATAGGATCAATGCAAGACCAAAGTCCAGCTGGGCAAACAAGTCCTGTAGCTCCACATCTGGCATCTGGGGCACATGGCATTGTGCTGTTCTCTCCAAAGGGTTGTGTAGCTCTGCCCCTGTGGCCTTGTTTGCTGCAGCCCAAGGAGTATTTCTGTTGGCTTGTCTCTGCTCAATTCCTGCAGCTTTCCTAGGATGATGTCCCACGTACCTGGCATTTCTTAATCTCGGGGATCTCCACTGCAGCTTCAGCTTCTTCCTCACAGGGGGTGCCCTGTGAGGGGCACCAGAGGGACTCTGACCTTCCCAGGCTTTCCTTTGAAATCTTCCTCCAGGAACCCTTAACTCCAGCATCCTGCATTCTTGCAGAAACAGCACCACTTGGTTGACTAACAAGGTCAGCTGCCATCTAGAGCAGTAGCCCAGCCTCGAGGGACCCTTGCTGCTGCAGCCTCTGAGTGTCTGGGTGGCTGAGAATGTTGAAAAAAACCTCCCAGGAACCCCTTGTGCAAGAATGGTGCCCCATGGGTCTCATCTTAGGAGAATTTTTACCTTTACTGCCTTGAGCTTGAGATGGGTATGGTGTGGTCTTTCCAGCTCCTCAAGCCATCTTTCTTATTGTCTCTAAAGTCTTCAGCATTTCTCTAGTGGTGATAATGTCTTTAACAACTTCCTTGGACCTAGTTTTACTCCAGCCTTTCAAGTTCACTTTTTCCAAATCTTTCAGATCTGCTTTCTGCTCCTGATTGTCACAATAAATTTGGCTAAATGCTGCCAGCAATATCCATGTCACCGCCTGAATACTACGCTGCCTAGACATTTCTTCTGCCATATTAAAAAGTCCATTGCTTTTTGGGGGGAGGAGGGGGCAGGAACCAGGTAGTTGCTTAGTGCCTCTCTGAGGCTGGCTTTGATCCTCTTGTCTCAGCCACTAGGATTACAGGTGTGTGCCACAGTGCCCAGTAGTCAGTCGTTTTTACAATCAGCCTCACAGAAAGTCTCAGGACATGGGGAAATGCAGACAACTTCTCAGCCAGAACATAACACGAATGGCCTCTACTCCAAATTCCAATAGAAGCTTTCTTTTCTGAACACTTTTGAGCCCTCTCTTCACTGTCCATGGTCCTTTTGGCATTCTGGTCTTCTAAGCTCACACCAGATTTGGCTATTAACCTCTACTTACAACAATCTAAAGCAATTTCCAGCTTGCACTGCTACACATATTAAAATTGTTCCCATGAATTTCCAAAAGCTCCCAAAACCCTGGAACTACATCAGATTAGTCACAGCAATGACCCCACTTCTCTAAACTAATTTCTGTTTTAGTCAGTTTCTTTGCTGCTGTGACTAAAGGATTTGACTAGAACAACTACAGAGGAGGAAAGGTTTACTAGAGGGCTTAGGTCTCAGTCCATAGAATACCAGAGTTCCATTTCTTGTGGCTCAAAATGAGGCTGAACATCATGGCAGAATGTGTGGCAGACGGAAGCAGCTTATATAACAGTGATCAAGAAGTGGAGAGCTCAAAAATATTTTAAAGAACTGTGGATGTGGCTCAAGGGTGGAGGGCTTACCTGACCATGTGTAAGGCCCTAGGATCAATCCCCAGCACTACAAGAGAAAGACAGGATAAAAAGGGAAGCTGAAGACATTGAGAAAATGTATGCAATATGTGTATCTGACAAAAGGCTCGGGTCCAGAGAACATACAACTAAGAAGGAAATAAAAAGCCTGTGAAAATATGAACAAAAGATATGAGAGGAGTAGATACAAGAAGACATATAGGTGGCGAATATGTACATGAAAAGATGCTTAACACACTGTCAATGTAGAATTGCGACAGAGACCACGAGATATACCATCTACCCATTCAAATGGCTGGAAATAAGAGGTATGTGGAGCGGCCAACAGCTACTTTCACAGATTATCTGGCAGTTTCTTTTTGGAGACAAGGTCTTGCTCTGTTGCCAAGATTAGCCTTGAACTTGTGGAACCAAGGGATCCTTCTGCCGCAGCCTCCCTCCCCTCATAGTTAAGAATACATATGTGCACCACTGTGACCAATTGGACAATTTCTTTTTGGTACCGGGATTGAACTCAGGGGCACTAGGCCACTGAGCCACATCCATGGGCCTATTTTTGTATTTTATTTAGAGACAAGCAAGGTCTCACAAAGTTGCTTAGCACCTCACTTTTGCTGAGGCTGGCTTTGAACTTGTAATCCTCCTGCCTCAGCCTCCAGAGCCACTGGGATTATAGGCGTGTGCCACTGCACCTGGCTAGTTTGACAATTTCTGAAAAAATTTAACATATACCTACATCAGATGACCCAGCAATTCCAGTGCTAGGTAAAAAGAAAGCAAATGTCACACAAAGATTTATATAGTCAGTGGAGCTGTATTTATAAAAACATGTTCTCCAAATGTTCATGTGTTCACAGGATACAAAATCAACATACAAAAATCAATAGCTTTTCTATAATGAATCTACTGAAAAAGAAATCAGGAAAACAAACATTTGTAAGAGCCTTAAAAAAAAAAAAAAAAAAAGCCTAGGAACATCTAATGAAAGAGGTAAAAGACCTCTAAAGTAAAACTTACAGAACACTGAAAAAAAGAAATAGAAGATGACACTAGAAGATGGAAAGACCTCCCATGTTCATGGGTAAGCAGAATTAATATTGTCAAAATGGCCAGTTGCCATAAGTCATCTACAGATCCAGTGCAAACCTCATCAAATTACCAAGGACATTCTATAGATAACTAGGGGGAAAAAAGTTCTAAAAAATCTATATGCAATTTAAAAAAAAGAAAGAAAAGAAAAGCAATACTGGAAGAATCACAATACCTGACTTCAAATTATACTGCTGAGCTTTAGGAACAAAACCTGCATGAAAGATACATAAACCAATAACAGAGAAGAGAAGATACAGAGACAAACCCACATTGATACAGTCATCTTATTCTTAACAAAGGCATCAAAAACCTCTGTTGGAGAAAAGACAGCATTTTTAACAAATGGTGCTGGGAAAACTAGATATCCACATGTAGGAGAATGAAATTAGATCCTGCTCTCTTGAATCTGGCATAAAAGTCAACTTGAAGTAGATCAAAGACCTCAGAATTAGATGAGAAACTTGGCAAATGCCAGAGGAAAATACAGGGGCAATACTCTAACATATAGCTTAAGCAATGACCTCTTGAATAGGACACCTAAAGCACAGTAAATACGACCAAGAAGCAATAAATGGGATGGCAAACTAAAAAGTTTCTCATGAGAAAGGAAACAATGTAAAAAGAGTCTACAGAATATAAATCTTTTTAAACTAGAGAAGATTAATATTCAGAATAAAGAATTTTAAAAAATCCAGTAAGTCAATAAATGGGCAAATGAAATAAACAGACAATTCTCATAAGAAGAAATTTAAATGGCCGCAAATATATGAAAAAATATTCAACAACTTCAGCAACCAGGGAGATGCAAACCAAAACCACACTGATATTTTATCTCATTCCAGTTAGAATGGCAAACAGCAGCCATCCAGAATACAAACAATAGTAAACACTGGAGAGGACCAGGGGGAAGAGGAACACAATGTTGGTGGGATTGTAAATTAGTACAACCACTATGGAAATGAATGTGGAGGCTCCTCAAAAGACTAGGAGTGGAGCCACCATGTGACCCGGCCACCATGGGTATTGCTCCTAAAAAAACAAATGACTGATACACAGATGGATGAATCTCCAATAGTATGTTGAGCAAAAGAAGTCAGAGAAAAAGCACCTTCTGTGTGATTCTGTTTATATGGAACTAATCTCACCTGTGCAGACAGAAAGCAGCTCCTGGCTGCCTGGAGCTGGGAAATAGGTAAGCTCACCAGGAAGGGCACCCAGGAAACTGTCACCTCTGGAAATGATAGCAATCTTCTATATTTTTCATGTGGAAGTGGTTCCTTAGGTGTGAAAATTTGTCCAAACTCATAGAAATGTACATGTTTTCATACACTGTGTTCTATTTCTAGTCTATTTTAAAAATTTGATTTTCAAAATTTAGCAGAGAAGGACTATAAAACTAAAAATGTAAGTGGATGAGGCTCACAGATAATAAATACACATTTATAATAATTGACAAAAATATCATGAGAGAAACCCTGGGTTCCAAAACAGAGAAGGCAGAGGGTGGGCAGTCCTAAAGTGGGGCTCATTTCACCCCCTAAGAACAAAAGCAGCACCCCAGTCATTTTACAGAACAGTCTTATTTCCCCACTGTTTTAAGCAGAAGATGGCACACTACTGTCTCTTTTGTCTTTTCTCAGCCATGTGGCACACCTCTCGCCCTGGTTCAGAGCTCTGCCTCTGAAGCCAGACCTCTGGGCTTTGTGTTCCACTCTGCCACTTACTAGCTGTGTGATCTTGGGCAACTTACTTGATCTCTCTGTGGTTATGTTTTTGTCATCTGGACAAGTGAAGACAAAAATGGCATCATTGTTCTGACAATTAAATGAGTCAATGGATATAAAGTGCTCCATTTATGAAACACCTGCTGTATGCCAGGTGCTATGCTAGGCTCTAGCTGTTCAGCAGTGACTGAGCAGATGTGGTTCATGCCCTCAGTCAGTCCCCACTCAAAGGAGGTCCATGTTCTAGTGGAGGTGACAAGAGACAACATATAACCCACTCACCCAAGCAAACAGCTGCAAATGTCTTGGTACCATGAAGGAAAGTAAACCTGGAGTGAGAAGCAGAGTAATGGAGGAACACCTTAGCAAGGGATTTGGGGTCAAGCCTCTTGGAGGTAGAAATGCTGTCACAGCTGAGATTTGAGAGGTGGGAAGGAGCATAAGAGTGGGGAAGGGCAGGCGGCTCAAGGTGGAAGGAGCAGCAGGTATGCAGACCCCACAGCAGGGAGGGGTTGGATGTACTCTGCAGGGACTGGCCACAGAGCAGGTGGCTGTGGGGAAAAAGGTCCCAGGCAGATGGATGTGAGGCCTGCAATCACAGGGTCTATGATAAGGGCTCCAGGTTTATTCTAAGCCTCCGAACTTAAGTAGGAAGCCTCAAGATCAGGGGAGTGATGGGCAGTTCCAGCAGAAATGGAGAAGGGTATGTACCTATCTCCTATATTTTGGAGGTAGATTCAATAGGTTGATTGTAAATAAGATCAGAATCCTAAAATTTCAGATCTGGTAATTCCTATTTCCCATGCCTCTGCCTCGCTGTTACAGAAGGGGAGACTGACACCAGAGAGGGGCACTTTCTGAGCAAGGTCAGCTGGGGAGCTGGGCCTGGAGCTCTAGCTGACCAGGGTGGTCCTTGCCTGGCCTGGACCAGAACTGCTGGGTCCAGGCCTGCAGATCCCAAGGTGAGAAGGCCAGCTCCCTCTGGACTTCCCCATCCAAGTGCACTCACAGGAACCTTGACTTTAAAAACAGATGGTGGTGACCCTCATGGAACACAAACATCCTCCCTTAGGTGTGAATGAAATTCTGCACTCTACTTGGGAAACGGAAGTTGTGCTTTCTTCCAAAACCTGCAGTCCGAGGGAGAGAGCCTGGGAAGACTCAGCCCTGACCCCAGATCTAGGTTCCATCCTGAGACAAAACAAAAAGAGTCAGAGAGAAGCTTCTAGTTCAGGATGCTGGCAAGGTGGGACATGCGGCTTTCAGCTATCTTCTCCTCCGAGGCTGGTGGCACCTTTTCCCAAACACAAGGTTAAGTGGACCAGCCCCAGAATACCTATTCTTGTTAAAAATCAGTCCTTAAAGACAATTAATTATTTTGTTGCCTAATTTATCCCTAATGAGCTATTTGGAACCCACTATAAACCTCTCGCTTCCCCCCAACTTTGCTCATTCAACCCTAGGGCAGCCCTTCTAAATTTCTGCCAAACTATGGCTCTGGGCTCTGTGGCTCTACTGTGTACCCTGGAAGCTGCTTTGGTGAGGAGCTGTCCCCTCTCTCATTCTTTTCCTATTGGGAATGAAGCCTGGGTTTCATTTATTTTCTGGGATCTGTAGAAGTTATTATTATTTTATTCTTTTAAAGAAAAGGGCTAATGTTTTTATCTGTTAGTTCAAGAGGATGAGGCTAAAGGAGCCGTGGACTCAGGACAGTTCCCAAATGCTCTGGAAGGCTGTCAGGAAGCCAGGAACTGAGAACAGCTCTCCCAAACACAGGGCACCTCTTCCAAGGAGTCTGGCCTTGCATATTGCAGGAGAGGGCCAAACCCCTCTCAGAGGGACCTCTACCTGGAATGTCAAATCCACAATGAGCCGGGTCCTCACAGAGGGTTTACACTGTTCTCTCAGTTCACTGGCCTAAATGCCCCAAGACAAGGACCAACCTTGTCAACCTCCCCCAACCTGAGAGAGCAAGCCAACCTGCTTGGTCCCTGTTCTTGCTGTGGAAGCACATCTCTACTGGCTCTGAGAAAGAGCAAAACTGGAGGGTCTGAGAATCATAGAAGTGAGGTCTCCATCTCAGGAACTTGAGTGTTAGCTAGGTGTCACTGGAAGAAAAAGATGAATCCTTCTGCAAGTCTTCAGTTGAACCAGGGAGATAAGGGGCATTTGGATAATGCGTGGCAGGGTATCCATGCTTGGACACAGAGAGGATACAGTGGGTAGCTTGGTCCTTAGCTAAGGTTCTGCAGGGGGCAGCCTGATTTAGGCTCTGAAGGATGGAATCTTCCAGTAGAAATGCCAACATGGCCTCTAGGAAGGCCCCCGAGCAGAATGTCTAGGAGCAAGTAATGCACAAGGGGATAGAAGGAAGGGACTACTCGGCAGAGTCGGGGCAAGAATGTGCAGTATGGGAACTGAATGCCAGCTCAAGGAGAGGCTCTGTAAAGGAAGCAATGAAAGTCAGAGAAGATTCTGGGTGGGGACTGGGTCTCCATGAGCCTGAGACAGGAAGGTGCAAATGGACTGAGCCTTGGGAAAAGCTGCTGAGTGGAGCCGACCTTCTCAGGTGTGGAAGGCAAGCTCTAGGGTCCCAAGGTAGAGAAATCCTAACTGTTGCCAAGTTGTCAACAGGCCTAGAAGGCTCAGCCAGGAGGGAGTAGCTTCCCACTTTGGCCCAAATGACATCTGCGCAAGAGAAGAAGAGCCAGTGGACACGGCTGGGCCATAAAGGCTCTGTGACATGTCCTGTTAACCAAGAGTGCAGGAAGCTCCCTTCAGTACAACAGAGGGAGGCAGGGCAAGCGGCCCCTGACTGGCAGCACGTAGCCACCCACATGAGAGTCAGTCATCCAGGAAGGGCTCCTGCTGCCTTCCAAACTGCCTGGGCTGTTGGGAGCTGCCTTGAAGGCACCTAACCCATGGGGTGACACAGGGCCTGCCTGTGAGCAGACCCCGTAAGGACGGATGCTTGGGCATTGGTTCCAAGAGCAACAGCATTCTGTGGCCACACTGATGGTGTCTTTCTTTACCTTGGCAACTCCGTGCTCAGGCCTAAACATAGAGACCTTGCTTTCTGGGCATCTGCTGCTACCACAGAATCAGCACGGTCTGACTGACGGCAGTGGGGCACAGCGCTAAGGCTCTGGGGGCTTTTCACTAAAGTGGCTGGAGTTTCACCCTCCTGTCTTGCTCAGACTGAACACCTCAGTAGGTGGACAAGGCTGAGGTCAGGGCTGAAGGGCCCCACCATGCCAGCTGGACGAGCTTCTGCCTGGGGAAGAGGAGCCCACGGTGCCCACGCCTCTGGGCAGTACTTTTCCAGACAGAAGCGTCAAGATTCCCAACTTTTCCTTCTTGGCTGTGTATTTCTGATGGTGGGAAACTCGGGCTTTAAGATGAGCTCCCAGTTTTAAAAACTGGCCAAAACTTGAAAGTGCTTACATTGTCAAAAGCAAAAAAAGAAAGGCTAGTTATTTCCCTTGATAAATATTTTTTTAAACACCATTTTTATAAACAAACTACTTTTCTGCTTCCAGTTTCTTTCGTTTCCCTTTTTCTTTGTTAAATTGATAAACAACAGACCCTGAGCTCAGAAGGCTACATTTTAGTTAAGAGCAAAAAAAAAAAAGAACTGTGGCTTCAAAAAATAACATTTTAAGGAATCAGCTGTGTGGATTTCCTCCCATCCATTCGAACTTCTCAGAAAACAGTGGTTAATGACAGTTTTTTTAGTCTTTTCAGAAAAGAGACCTCTGCTTTTCTGTGTGTCTGCAACAACTGACTGTTTTTACAGAGTAGGGATTTTTCTCAGGGGTCCCAAACTGCGCTGAGAGGAAGGTAAACAGAAGTTCATGTTGCGAGCAGCATCAAACCCAAATGGGAGAATAACAGAAAGCAAGAGCTGTTCTTTAAATATCACACTTAAAAGTCACTTTATCTTTCTTCATAAATGATTGCAAGCTGGACTGGGAAGAAAAATCACTGCAGAAGAGGTTTACAACATAAATAACCACTAAGATCATTTTCTTTGTTTTCCTTGGCATTGGCCTTGCTGAATTTAAATGAACACTTAGGGTGATGATGAAAGTCAGCCGGAAAAGAAGGCTGGGATAAACAGCTCCACCACCTTGAAAAAGCTCCAGCCAACCAGCCGCTCAACCCCAGGGGCAGTTTTCAGACCCAGGATGGCAGTAGCGCCAGATAAACGCTTTGCATCACCACCACAGTCTCTGCTCCCTGCTCTTTGTCCGAAAGTTCCCCTCAGGGTATTCTGGTCTCTGGTCCTTTCTTCCAACCACCCCCCTTGGCCTGGCCTGCCCCTCTCCAGGTTGGCAGCGTGTAAGCAGGGAAGGAACCCCAGGTGAGGGAGGGGTGCAACAAAGACATGAGCAAGCCCAGCCCCCTACCCCATGACTGAATGCTGACTGCATGTCGGCTTTGTCCTGACCACTGTGCTGTCCACTCTGCACACATCACTAGATCTCCACCCCACCCAGGCAGACTGTGCTGTCATTACCCTTGTCTCTTGGGACAGCAGCTCCTGTTCTCCATCACTAACTGATTCCATCTCCCTCTCTGCAACTCCAGCTCTTCCTTCAGACTCTGCTGTCTGTCTGTCCTCCTTCCTCCTTTGTTTGGGCCCTAGTGCACTGCACTCTGGTTTACTCATTGTGGATGGGGTGTTGTGGCGCCTCCACATCTGAGCTAGTGCCTGAGCTTTGGGTCAGTAGCGTCTCACAAGGTGCTTAGTACTAATACGTGCTTGGTGAATCCCAAGTCCTGCATAAAGCAATAAATCATGCTCAACAAATGCTTGTGGAATGAGCTGGTAAAAGGACAAGCTTGCTCACTTAGCTCTGAGGCACAGGATGTAAATTTTCTTCTTACAGCTTTGAATTTCAAGCACCTGTGGAGGGCAAGAAATCTGACCCTGCAATGGCTGGGGGAGGCTGGTTGGACTGGTTGGCGGCTTGGTATAAAATGCAACTTTTAGTCTCTAAGTCTAGATGAGTGATCGCTTCCTCAGGGATGAGTCTGGGGAAGACTACACCAAGCAATAAAGTGTGTAGAACAGTGCTTGGCACACAGAACATACTCAATTAACGTTAGCTGCTGTGGTTATCACTAGACTATCTTTATGCTATGTTGTCAGGACAGAGGTTAGGGAAAGTCAACATGCAGACTTTCAGACCATATGCTTACTCCTTGGGCATGCAAAATTACCAACAGGTAAGTCCCCTTAGAGCCAGCCAGCAACCAACTGGCACATAGGGCAGACCTCTGAGGAAGGGGTTCTGCCTCCCAGGCAGGCTGCACCCCAGTTCATTCATAAACAGATTCAAGTTCCAAGCATGAGGTCAGAGCAAGATCCCTCCTGTTCCTTGGTGCCTTTACCTCTTGGGTAGAGGGTCCTTGTTTCCCATAGTCACACTCTTCCTCACCTTCCTCCAGGCCTCTGCCTTGGTGGGGTACCCTGCACAGTCCCCAAGGCAGCATTGCTAGGGCAGGACAGTTGGGTTTCAGTCTCGACTCTTAACCCATTAGCTCAGTGCACAGGCAGACCCAGCACTGCCCTGTACAGGGCCTCCCTGTGAACAGCCAAGGGGCATATGCCCACCCTGCCAAATGCACAAGGCCCTAGCATGGGGAGGCATTCCTCATTTTCAAGAGTAAAACCAGGGCAAAGAATTATTTTTTTGTTACTAAGAACAAAGAGAGAAATATCCCAGCTGAGTGGAGGCGCTGATGGATGCAGGGATTCGAGGACAGCAGAGCTTCAGAGGCACATTTCACACCAAGGTCCTGGCTGGGTGCAGCTGGGAATCAAGTTGTTTTTTCCCCCTCACATTTCTCTTTTCAGCTAAGGTAAATCATGACTTCCCAGTTCAGCATCCAAGTTTCTTGAAAATCGGCAAGAGGGGGGTCTCTGCAAGACACAGCTCGGGTAGGTCACTATGGCCCTTTAAATTCGAAAAGTCACACTTCCTGAAGTTAATCACCCAATACAGACAGCAGCAAACACAGGACAGCAAGGGTTTTCTCTTCCCAGAACCAATGAGAACGTGCTGCTGCATGCAGGGCCTTGCTCCCTCTGCAAGCTGCTCTGACAAATCCATGAATTGTTCAAAGCCGACAGTTTGTTTAGTCACGTCTGCTGAGGTGGGAAGGGTGTTACAACACATCTGTGCTGGCCTTCTCTGTGTGGGTCATCCAGTTCTCAGGCCTGCTTTTAACCCACCCACCCCCAGCTGATATCCCTGGGCCTGTTCACAAAAGCCAAGGACACACCTGCTCCAGGGGGAAAAACCCCTTCCCTCAGCACACACACACTCTCCAACTTAGGAAGAAGAAGTGAGAGAGAAGCACCTGGGCTGCCCGTCTCATCAGGAAAGGATAGTGAACTGGGGACAAGAGGACCAAAGAGCAAAAAAAAGCCGGGACCAGGTGCCTGAAAGTGGCTGTTGGTCACAGAACTACCTCAGTCTTTCTAGGGCCAAAATCTAACTTCTTTATCCCTTCATCTGTATCCCTTCCTACTGCCATCAAGATGATGTGGGGGAGCACCCTCTGCCAGACAGCCTGCCACAGATGAGACCCAGAGCATCACGACTAGGAAAGTCCCAGGTGAAGAACAAAAATAGAGGGATACTCATTTTTAAGGGTATAATTCTAAAGCCCTTGATCTTATCCCATCAGATCCATGATATGATCATAGGCTGATGTCCTATGAGTTCCCAGGAATGTAAATTCTTAACTATGGCATGAAATAGTTACCCTGGGACAGGTAGAAGCAAACGGCGTCATCTCAGAAGTACAAAGACAGTTCAACATTAGAAAAAGATCTAGTAATTTAACATACCACACTGTTAGTTTTTATAAAAGAATAAAATCTTGGAACTTCTCAGGAGATGCAGGAAGTTTTTGTTTTTGTTTTTGTTTTTTAAGAGAGAGAGAATTTTAATAGTTATTTTTTAGTTTTCGGCAGACACAACATCTTTGTTTGTACGTGGTGCTAAGGATCGAACTCGGGCCGCACGCATGCAAGGTGAGCGCACTACCACTTGAGCCACATTCCCAGCCCCAGGAAGTTTTTTTTTTTTTTTAAACAATCACTCAAAATTTTAATTAAATAGAAGATCTATAACAAATGGGAGAGGCTTCCTTAACTTCATGAAACCTACAGTAGATGAATGGCAAATGGTAAAACTTCAGACACATTCTCAGTAAAGTCTGGCACAGTTTAAGGTATCTGCAATAGTGGATCAAATCAACATTATTTTGGTAGCCTTAGACAATGTAATAAAATAAAAAAACAAAAGGAAATGAGGTATACAGAAAAGAGGAACAAAGACTATTGTTATTTGCAGAACATGTGACCATCAACATGGGAAATCTAACAGGGTTTTCTGACAAACTATAAAAACTAATAAAAGCGTTCAAGAATGTTGTTGGACATATAACCACTATACACGAATAACCAATTTGAAAAATACATAATAGGAATTAACAATCTGATTGTTTATAAGTTAGCAACTTATAAGCATAGCCAGAATTCTACTCTGGCAAGAGTTCTTGATGAAGGTTATAGATCAAGCAGAACCTCATATTTTGCCTTTGAATTTGGGAGACAGAACAGCAGTAATCATATTTCTATCAGCATGAATATTTTAAAAAAATATTTTTAGTTGTAGATTTATTTACTTATCTTTATATGGTGCTGAGGATCGAACCTAGTGCCTCACACGTGCCAGGCGAGCACTCTACCACTGAGCCACAACCCAGCCCCTCAGCACAACATTTTGTAGTTTACTAAGTCCAGTTACCCATCACAATAACATCTTATACCCTGAAGTAATCCCGAGAGACACACAGAATCTCTATTTAATGTAAAAGTTACCAATTTTTTCCAGTATGTGATGGTTTCCCGATTTCAAAATGGCTAGGACTACAAAGTAATGCTGGATGTATAAAAGATGCTACATCAATTAGCCAAAAGTGTGTGTATCTATCTAATACAAGGGCAAAGGCACAAAAACAAAACATAAAACACATTTAAAAAACACAATATTTACTATGAATCTCATGAGTAAAGTTAATCACTAAGCCTAAAGAAGAGGGGTACTTTGTTTCTACTTTTCAGGAAATAACTAATGTAAGATTTGAGCAGATAAATAAATACTCTTAAATTTCAAACCAAGTTCTGAAGCAGCTACGGAATATCAGGATATATGATGCTTGTTGCCAATTTGAACATTTGCTTGTTGATAAAGGGTCATGCTCTTAATCATCTGTGAGATGACAGGATAGCGGTGGATCTGCTATAGACCTGGAATGCCTGGTATTCATTAGTGCACTAAAAACAGATCCTCCATTCTTTACTAAATTCCTCTGCTTTTCTGAGAAACACGAAGCTGCTGCCGCCATTTTGTATGGTACTACTGTGTTTCTATAATACGCCACAGTTGAAGGAAAAGCCCACATTGGGTTTCCTTAGTGTTAGTCACAGTGGAATGGGCATCTCTGCTGGTGGCCAGAGGCATCTTCTGGGCTTCAAAGGGACAGCTCAGCTCTGCAAAGGGGAGCATGTCAGGCATTCAGAAGAAGGGGCATACAGAACGGGAGGGATGCGGGTTCCTCTGATGGAGATGTCCATGAGAGGAAAACAGAATGCTTCAAGCTGCTTTGAACTGAGACTTTTAAAAATTGTGTTGTCTGTTTTGGCCTGGGGCTGCATACTTGAAATGATAAAAGCAGTCCTTTCAACTCAACTTTAAATCACAGAGTTCCCACAGCTAGTGTCAACATGCATAGTGCTTATGGCCCTAGAAAAGAAAGGGCTGTGGGCTGGGGCCAGGGATGGTAAACTGCCAGAGCTATACCAGTGGAATCAGAAGACTGTGCCGTACTGCATGCCCAATCTAGGCCCCCTTTGCCTGTCCTTCGCTATGACTTGGATGATTTTCTCCCCTTTTTCCCCCAGTTTTTCCATGTTAGCTGGATTTAGCAATTGCTGTTTTGGCTGTAATCAGAGATCAAGTGTGTTTCCAGAGCTGACGGTTTAAAACCTTTGTTGCTTGCTCAGTGCCAATATCACCAGAGCACTTCTTTTAGAGTATGTGAAAGGAAATCAGCACCAGGGCACCACCATAAATCAGGTTTCAGTGAAACCCTGGCCCTCCCAGAGGCAAATCAACATTTAGAGCTCCCCGAGGAGTGGCAGCATAAACTAGCCACGACACTTTGGTGCACTTTTCCCCAGCCTAGAAGACTGGCTTGCCTCTGGTATGAGTCCCGCATTTGTTCAAAACTAAAAAGAATCCTCCCCCTTCCTCTCCTCAGGTCTAGTGACAGGCTGGAAAAAAAGAGGCACCTTGCGTGTATTGAGTCACCAAGATGGAGGGAAAAACAGTCTCCTGCTTAGGATATTATGAGATCACTTTAATAGAACTGAACATTCCCTCTTCTCACCCATCCTATGAGAAAGAGAGAAAGATACTTATTTTAGTTGATGAAACAAACATTTACAAGACAATCATCATGACTTCAGGTTGATCCCTGTGACCTGTGGAAGTGCTCAGGAATGATGGGTTGGATTGAAGTTTAAGTACTCAAGGGAGCATTTCATGCCCCAAATCACGCCATCCACATTTACAAGGCACGATATAAGACACACTAGCTCATCAGCTCCTCTTAAAAGCTCTACAAGGAATCAGTGTGCATGCTTTACAGATGAAAAAAGATGGCTGAGCGTCGAAAAGCACGAGGCTTTAGGCTGCATGGTTGGCAGGTGGTAGGCTCAGGTTCAACCTCAGAACTGTTTTATTCTAGATCCAAAGCTGTCTATTGATTTGTGAAAAGGGACCTTCAAACGCCAAGTGCAAACAGCCTGTCTGCTTATGTTCTGCACACAGCCACAGGCTCCTGGAAACCCAGGCCTGGAGTAGGGGACACACAGGGAATATTCAACAGGCTGGTCTGAAGATTTTGGCTTGCTTGAATTGATTATTCAGTCATATGGAACTGCCCAGTAAAAAGCTTTTAAACTTGGGTGCACCACTATATAAATGAACATTAAAAGTTGAGTCTAAATTCCGTGAATGATTAGTTCGTTGCCTTGGGGCACAACTCATGCTCTAAGCCCTTCCCAGCTCTGTGTGGCTTCTCCCAGGAAAAACATCTCAGTGGTGTTGCCCAACCCCTGGTGGTTCACTCAGTCACCCTGCAGAACTATGAACATCAGGAGGCTCATCTGTCCGTCTGATTATAAATCATAAGCCTCTTCAGGAATTCCCCAGGATCTCCCACCAAGCACAGGAACATCATGCAGGTTACTTTAGTTCAGAGAAAGGAGAGAAGGCAGGAGTTGGGGGTTGGGTTCCAAACATACAGCACTCTGACTTTAGGATGTGAGAGTTCCCAACACTCCAACAAGGATATTTGCCAGTCTGTGCTGCAGTGACCAAGCCCTTCAATAGGAAGTTTTCTGACAGAAGATAACAGGATAGATGCAGGCAAATGGACCTGGAGGACATAAAAATCTCCTCCTTTCCAGAATAATGCTGACATTCTGGGTCAAGGGCAGATCTGAAGTGGAACCCTGGTCCTGACATTCATTAGCTGATGACCTGGGGGCAAATCACTTATACTCTCAGTGTCCTCACTACAAGATAAGGATAAGAACTGTAGCTACCTGGTAGGGTATTAGTGAAGATCCATGCCAAGGAATTTGGTATACTAAAAGCATTTCAAGGTTCCTTTCCACAAATTAATAGACAACTCTAGACCTAGAATCAAACAAGTCTGAGGTTGAGCCCCAGCCTGCCACCTGTAGGTCATGTGGCCTCAAGCCTCTTGCATTTTCTTTTTTTCCCCTTCCTGAAAACATCCAAATTGAAAAATTTTAAATGTCAGCTTTTTGTAGTTTCTTCACAGCAAAGAAAACAATTGAGACTGTGAAAACGGAGTCTAAAGAATGGGAAAAAAATCTTTGCCAACTGCACCTCAGATAGAGCATTGATCTGCCGGATATACGAAGAACTCAAAAAAATTTAACACCAAAAAATAAAAACAAGACTAACAACAACAACAAAAAAAACCCAACAAATAATCCAATCAATAAACGGGCAAAGGAACTGAACATATACTTCACAGAAGAAATATGATTGGTCCTCAAGGATATTAAAAAATGTTCAACATCACTAGCAATTAGAGAAATGAAAATTAAAACTACACTTGAGATTTTATCTCACTCCAGTCAAAATGGCAATTATCAAGAATACAAGTAACAGTAAATGTTGGTGAGGATGTGGGAGAAAAGGTACACTCATACATTGCTGGTTGGACTGCAAATTGGTGCAACCATTCTGGAAAGCAGTATGGAGATTCCTCAGAAAACTTGGAATGGAACCACCATTTGATCCAGCTATCCCACTCCTTGGTTTGTACCCAAAGGACTTAAAATCAGCATACTATAGTGACACAGCCACATTAATGTTTACAGAGGCTCAATTCTTATTAGCTAAGCTATGGAACTAGGTGCCCTTCAACAGGTGAATGGACAAACAAAACATGGTATATATAAACACACGATGGAATATTAGCCATAAAGAAGAATGAAATTATGGCATCTGCTGGTAAATGGATGGAACTGGAGACTATCATGCTAAGTGAAATGAGCCAGTCTCCCTGCCCGCGCCCCCCCCCCAAAAAAAACAAAGGCCAAATGTTCTGTCCGATATGCAGATGCTGACTCACAATAGGTGGGGGTGAGGCAATTGAGGTTCACCAGATTGGACAAGGGGAAGTGGGTGAAGGGAGGTGGGATATGAGAATGGGAAAGACAGTAGAATGAACCAGACATAAATTTCCTGTGTTCATATATGAGTACAGGACCAGTGTAACTCCACATCACCTACAACCACAAAAATGGAAAGTTATACTCTATGTATGTATAATATGTCAAAATACATTCTACTGACATGCAGAACTAAAAACGAATTTTAAAAAATAGAAAATAAGTCAGGTTTTGGCAGGGGCCCCTACCCTCTTCTACCTCGCATTTTTCCCTATGCCCATCCTTGGAACTTAGGCAGAGTTGGCATGAGCCACTCTCTCCTGTGCAGATCTCAGGCATACCCTGGTTTCCTGGTCAGCATCCAGAGTATATGGTTGGCACTCTTGGGCATCCTTCCCACATCCTCATTACTAATGACAATTAACTTCTGGTTAGCTCTTTGCATATGTGAAATTTTTCACACCTGCTAGCTATGCTCCAGCATCTGTAGGGACTGCCCACCAGCAATGCCATAAAACAGATATGCTGACTCCTTGAAGGGCTCTTTATCTACTTTATTTTCAGCAGTAGTGATTCAGAGCTGCCAAATATATGAAAAATTCCCCACAAAGCTTCCTCAAGGCTAAGACAGGAGGATTGCAAGTTCAAAGCCAGCCTCAGCAAAAGCGACCAGCATCTGTAAAGAATGTGACAAAACATGCTGCTATCCAGCATCTGTAGGGATTTCTCACCATCAATGCCTTCAGGTAGGCATTTTTACCATAGTCAAGGTCATAGAAAAGAAAACTGGGCAGCCAACAGTCTATAATGTCTACTCTGCCCTTCTCCTTCTCAAACCCCAGGTGTGTCCTGGAGCAACAGCTGCCCCTTATGCTAACAGGCAACCTCCACGGCTGGAGTCTGTTTCAGCTTGCACACAGAGGCCTCGAGAAGAGGACTCATGCTGACTCTGCCTAAATCTCAGGGATGGGCACAGGCAGAATGTGAGGTAGAAGGTAGTACAGTCCCCTACCAAAAGCTGACTTTTAAAATTATTTAATGTGCACATTTTCACAAAGGATAAAAAAGAAAAATCACTTCCCAAACACATGGCTTGCTACTGAAAACTGAGGGCCAGATCCATAAAAATATCCCTGACCAAGTGTGTCAGGCAGAACATGACAGGTGCTGCCAGATGACAAGCATGCTCAGAAATACAGAGGCTATGTGCTCAGGCCCCCTTTTTCCCCACAGGCTCATTGTTTGCTACTCGCCATTCCCTCTGCTGTTTGTGAGCAACTCCAGGGCCAGGAGGAGCCTTCCCAACTCCTACTATCCCAGCCCATCTGGTCTGGTGCCTGGTGCAGCAGCCATTATTAGAGTCAGATTAGCTACTGGTTAGCAAGGCCTTACTGCTAAGCTGTATGCCAAAAGCTTTATATGGATTATAGCTCTTTAATTCCCTCTGAGGGAAAACAACTCCACTTGTTTACTGATCAAATAAACAAAAGACAGACAGTGGCATTTTAGAGATTCTAGCTCTCTACTACAATAATGATGCAGAAAATTTTTTTTTGAGGGGGATGTTGGGGATCGAATCCAGGGCCTGGCACATGCTAGGTTCTGCCAGTGAGTGTGCCCCAGTCTCTGGAATGGAAATTTTAACAAGGGGTCACCTGATTATGGTAGAGCAGCATGTTGACTTGAAAATGGGGGTGGGGTCTGAGAGAACTGGGTTCCAATCTCAGCTCAGCCCTAATCTTTAGCTGTGCAACTCCAGGGACATTTACTAAATTTGTCTAAGCCTGTTTCCCTGTCTCACAAGTTTCCTGTGACAATTAATTGCGTTTATGTGCAAAAGTCTTAAATACATTGCTGCCATTTGGATATTGAAAAGGTTCTCTCTTTCCCTTGCTGCAAGACCAGCAAGGCCTCAAGCTGTAAGAATTGGTTTTGAAGTTATTTCCATTGTAAGATGCCACCCCAAAGCCTCATTATCTGCAAGTGGGGAGGGGAAGGAGAAAGTGAAGACAATTTGGGTTGAAACAAAAGATGTTTAAAGTAGTATAAAAATCCTTAGCTGGTTTTCAGTGATGAAAGCAAACAATATGGAGAGCATGACTGTCAGACAGCTTGGACCTGTCTTGCCCCTGTGAATGGAGAAAGGAACTGGCTGCTGCTGCTTCCCAAGTCCATTCTAAGAGTAGCATCAGATAAGCATCAGTAAGACTTGCTATCAGAAAATTTCCACAAGAAAACAGTGTCTAAAATAATTACTATCACCTATTTATTTCCTTGTTAAAATGAAAATTTTAATAGTACCTGTGTTCTTCATGTGACACATGATAGGTGTTAGTTTGTCTTAGTATCAGGAAACTTTTGGCTATAAACATGGAACTTGATTTTCCTTTTTCACTTTATTTTTTTAAAGAAAGATAAAGTCAGAGCTTTAGGGACTACACTATTTTCAAATAAAAGCAAAAGAGATGGACATCATTACCCTCAGTACATCTATGAAGACAACAAAACAAAACAAAAATAGCAACTCACTGGTCAGGAGATTTGCACTCTGGGGAATTTGGCAAATTGGAGTTTCAAAATTAAAATTTGGGTTAAAAAATGTTTGAAACTCAATAAAGGATAGTGCTATACTCAGTGTTTATTTATATAAGTAGTGGTTTTTAAAAACTCTTGATGAAAAGTTGTATTTCATTAGAACTGCAGAGCTGGGAGGAATCCTTAAGATAAGAGTTCTTTCTCCATTTGCCAAATGAGAAATTTGGAATCAAGAGAAATTGAGACTGTTTCCACTGTTTACTTTTAACATTTAAATTCAGTTCTTTAAGAAATGATTGGTAAAGTCCAATGAAAGCAGTTCTCTTAATTAACTACACTGGCTTTTAGGGTCATATCAAGTTTTCCCTATGCTTCAAGCCCTGATCCTATTTGTGTATGGGCTGCTTTGAGGATGCAAAGGCTGTCAAATTCTAGAACATAACAACTCCCATATGTCCAGCTATATACCAGCTTTCCCAAAGTGGTAACGGCAAAGGAAAGAGCCACAGCTAAGGGGGATTAGCGCCTGCCCAGGGTTTTTTTTAGTATAGCCCTGACCTTGGCCTTCAATATCCTGACAGCACAGTTTTAAATGACCTTCTAGCTTTATAACCTACTCTTCCTCTCCAGCAATCCTCCTCCCCCATCCCATATGAACCAGAACCCAGCATCCCAACCCATTCCTTCTCCCCACCTTCCATCCCACCAATCCCCAGGGTCTGAAGAGTTTAACTTCTGTATTGCTTCAGCTTGTCCACTTCCTAAAGTCTCCTCTTTGCCAGACCACTGCTGACCTGGACTCCTTGAGCCTACCTGATCATCTCCAATTTGTCCTCCACACTAAGACCATTTTTCTTTCTTCTTTTGTGGGGTGAGGTGGGGTTGGTGCCGGGGATGGAACTCAGGACCTCAAGTTTGCCAAGAACATGATCTATCCTTGAGTAACACACCCCAACTCCTGCAGCCACCTTTCTAAAGCAGGAACCTGATCAACCACTCTCCCCAAAATGTGTTCACTCTCCCCATGGCTCTCAATGTCCAGTCAACACTTCATACTGCTGACAGAGGCTTGTGGGGGGCACAGCCCTGCCTGTGCCCCAGCATCCCAGCCCATCCCTCACAGATCTGTGAGCAGCTTTCAAGCTACAGATGGTTTCTCTTCCTTTCTCGCATATCTGGGCCTTTCTCCATATACTGTTTTCATGGACCGGAATGTTCTTCCTGCTTTCTCTTTCTGGCTCTTTCCTGTCATACCTTAAGAGGTGCCTCTTCCTCTGGTGAAACCCTCTGGCTTTCTCTGGGCTAAAAGAAAGGGTCTGGACTCTACCCTCTCAGTGGGTCTCCCTAGCTGGATCAGAGATCCTTGAGGACAGGGACCCAGGCTTTGCATTTATTTTTTAATTCACTGTCCTAAAAATGGCCTGTGCTCTGCCTATTCATCCCTTCCTCCCCACTAACCTCTGGCAACCACTAATCCTTTTACTGTCTCCATAATTTTTCCTTTTCCAGAATATCATATGGTTGGAATTATACAGTATGTAACCTTTTTGGATTGGTTTCTTTTACTTAGTAATATGCATCTGAAGTTTCTCTGTATCTTTTCATAGCTTGATACCTCACATTTTCACAGAATCATTCCATTGTCTGGATGCATCACAATTTATCCCTTTTCCCACCTAGGAACATTCATTCAATCACTTGTGCTGAGGACTGCACCGACGGCCTTGTGCATGCTAAGCACATGCTCTACTATTGAGTCACATTTCAGACCCCAGTAGGACATCTTGTTTGAGTCCAGATTTTAGCAGTTTCATTAAGGCCATAAATACAAAGTACAGGTTTTTGTGTGGGCCTAAGTTTTTAACTCTTTGGGATAAATCCAAAGGAGTGAAACTGCTGGGCTGTCTGGTAAAGGTAGGTTTGGCTTGGTAGGGGACTGCCAAACTGTCTTCCAAACCAGCTATCCTGTTTTGCATTCCTGCTAATAGTAGATGAGAGTTCATGTTGCCCTATATCCTCCCCAACATTTGGTGGTGTCCGTGTTGGATTCTGGCCCTCCTAAGACTGGTATCTCATTGTTGCTTTAATTTGCTATCCCTGATGACATGGGATGTTGATCTTTTTGCTGCTCATTTGCTATCTGTACATATACAGATACAGAATACAGAGGTATTCTTCCCATCTCAGGATCCCCAGCCCCTAACATGATAGCTGGCACACTGGCACTGCTCGACAAACATCAGCTTAGGAACTGTGTCCTATCCTTAAGGACAAACAAGAGATATATATATAGAGAGAGTGTGCTTCCTGCTCCTGCCTGTGCTCAGGCTACTCCACACTCCACAATCTCACTGCAGAAGCTACTCTACCATAAGTGGCTCGGGTTTCCCACAGCTAGCAGGGTTCCACGCTGGCTCTGACCACTAGAGCATTCTTTTTTCTCAACTTCTCTTGTGGTCTGAACCATCTTAACCACGCAAGATAATTTATTGTCTTATTCCCCCACTACACCATAAGCTCCTTGAGAAAAAGGGCCCATCTTACACACTTAAAAATATTTTTGAAGACACCGAGTTCGATCCTCAGGAGTACATAAAAATAAAATAAAGGTATTGTGTCCAACTACAACTAAAAATTTCTTTAAAAAAATTTACAGATGGTGAAAGTGACTCTTTTTGAGTGCATAAACTTTTGTATGTCTGTGAGTCTTAGCATGTGTGTGCAGATATACACATACAGGCCTGTGCTTATGTATTTTTGATTCTCTCATCACCCCTGAGACAGTGTACACAAATATACAGGTAAGATGTAGTAAGCAGAACACCAATACCCTTTCTCAGTTATACAAAGTGGTAAGTCTGATCATGTGACTTAAATTAAAAATGAAGTGTCCCTCCTGGGAGCTTAGCCTTTCACCCTGACCAGCTAAACCTGGCTAGTTCTTGTTTGCAGCATTCTTCTCTTTCTCCCCATATAGGATGATAGCTCCCACACCAAATTCTTCTCTCCCATGAGGGCTGCCCTAAAGCACACATTTCCCTCTCCTCTACGACCTCTTCAATGATGCGCTTATTCCTATGCCACTAAATAAGCATATCATGATGAGCCACAATGCTAGTTCTATCTTTTCAACTGGATCATGGCTCTGCATAGGAACTAAGTCTTTCACTTCTAATTCTTCTTGAGGTTAGCAATGTGGTGTCAGGACTATCAACATCTAGTTGCACCAAGGCTTATAAAAGCAGAGCCGATTCAAATGCCTATGTACAACAGGCCAGTATCAACAACAGAAAGAAAGGCAGCGGGCATTTTATGAGTTTCAGTCATGACATCTAGTATATGACAGAGTCACCATTGGGCTGGCTAACATATGCAGTCAGAATATGATGGGGTGTGTGTGTATGTGTGTAACAAGAGTGGGTGGCATTTCCTGGAACATCTGTCCCTCTCCTAGTGTGAAAATTGCTGAGTTCCTTCTGCAGAAGGGACTAAAGCCTGAGCTCAGGAAACTGCTTGCTGATCCAAAAATGGAAAGCAAGGTAAGTATTTTAAGGAAAAGAATTGTAAATGGCCACCTTTAAAATTAATTATGCTTCTCTTGCAAATCCTGCAATGGGAAGAAAAACCATTTGGTCCATAGATGAGACAGCATGGGTTTCAAAGTCATACTGCCAGCCTCAAATCTTGACTCTACCACGTTCCCTAGATTTGGACTCATTGCCTCATCTTTTTGAACCTGACCTTCCTTATCTACAAAACAGGTACACCAATACTTTAAAAATAGCTGTCAGGATTAAATGAGACAATTCATACAGAGCTCTAACCACAGTGTCTGGTATCTAGTAGGTGCCTATACAGTGGCAGCTACAGTATGGCTTTATTCTTGCTGCTTATGCTCTTCACCTTTCATAAATCATTAACTCTTAATATATCACCTCATTTGATCTTTATAGATCTATCTGGATAAGGGCAGCACCAAAGCTCAGAGCATGGATGGACCCATTTTTATGGTCCACTTTGGCCAGGCTGAAGCATGAGGCTCTGGGACACTTACTCGGCCTGGGAATGGTCTCTTTCACTTCTAGTGCTCAGTTCAGGAAGGGAGGAAGGGTTTCAGCAGTCAGGCTGACAGGGGACAGAAATGGGGGAGGGAACCTCTGAGAAGCAATGTGAAGGAGACACTGGAGGCCACTACATGTGTAAAGCCACAGACACTGGCCAATCACCCTGGGGAACAAAGGCTCCAAATGGCATATTGCCAAGCAACTTAAATATTTACACTTTAAGCCATAAATCCTACCCCAAGCTTAGAAGTCCAACTGCCAAGAACAGTGTGGTCAAAAAAATACAAGGTGGAAAGACAGCAGAGTCAATTTTTGTTTCCTGTAAAGAATCTGTTGTTTGCAGTATGAAAACCTGGGGAAAGGAGGTAAAGGAAGGCGGTCCTCCAAGGACCTTTCCTCACTGAGAGCTTGCCAACTGTGTGGGCCAATGGCAGGGCACTGGTGGGCAGGGTCCCCTCCCTGAAGGCCTGAACAGGCGCCCTGGGTGTGGGGACTAGGCGTCTAGTGGTGCTGTACTAGAGTAGAAAAGCAGGAACCTCAAATAAGGCAGTTTGGCTCAGCAGCTGTAAATCAGACAATTGTTTGTTTGTTTTAACTTGGTGCAGGGGCAAGCTCACCAAGACAAGAGGCAAATGGAAAAGTATTTATTCAAGTATGGATGTAGGGAACTGTTCTGCTGGAGGGCTGGTGGCGATCTATTTCAGACAGGGCAGCTGGCTCCTCAGAGCCTATGGCCTGAGGGGTGGGGTAGGTGCCATTCTTGGGTCAGAATGAGAAAGATGATCTTGAAAGGGGGTGAAGATATATGATTTCAGGTAGGCACATACCTTCCTTCTAATTTCTGCAGACACCAGCTGGCTCGGGGAGGGGAAAAAGACAGACAGGTGGGCAGAATAAAGAAAAGATCATCCAGAAAATGGGAAGCTAGAGGAAGGAAGTCTTCTGGTTTCAAAGAAATCAACTTAGAAAGCTTCCCTTACAAAAATAGCCACAGGCAAATCCTAGCCTATTTATATCACCCAACCAAGATGCTATCAGGATCCTGGGCTGAATCACAAGACCCAGCAGACAACCCTCTCAAGTATGGCTGCCTGATTTTATGGGAAGATGTCTGAACCCTCACTGGAGCAACTGAGTCAGGGAAAATTTGAGTGCTGGCACCAAGTAGTACATTTATGCATAGATCTCACTTTACAGAAATAGACGGGTTCCTGAAAAGTTGGCTCTCAAATGAATTCAATTAATGGAATCATATTTTCCTAGTGAATCACATTTTAAAACTAGAGATGGACTGGGGGAGGGGTGACCAAAAAAGAAAAT
Source organism: Callospermophilus lateralis (assembly GCF_048772815.1). Classification (NCBI taxonomy): domain Eukaryota; kingdom Metazoa; phylum Chordata; class Mammalia; order Rodentia; family Sciuridae; genus Callospermophilus; species Callospermophilus lateralis. The sequence continues at coordinate 5,190,971 of NC_135324.1, forward strand.
AGCACCAATAACTGTGATCCTAAAACTAAATAAAAATCCAGCAAATGTTAAAATGTCGCTTACTTAAAAGGCCATTTTCAATGCTCTTAAATTGAAATGATTTGTCAGCAAACATGTCTAAGCGTGGGATGTGCAAGAGGCTTGCACCAGGCTTCGTGGGGGCTATGAAGATCCCAGGGTTTGCCCCACAGGAGCTCACGGTCTGGCACTCTTAAAGAAAAAGACAGAGCACATACGTGTTGCATCAGAAAAAAATGTCTCCCTGGATTTAGATGAACATGCACAAAGTCTTGCCTGGCCCTTTAAGTGCTATCTGGGTTTGGAACAGCTCTGACTCACTCCTGCCAGCAGAAGCCAACCAACTTGGCCTCTAAGCACTGCTTTTCAAACCCTACATTTATAAGTTAAAAGCTGCAGGCCCTGTGGAGCTGCGTCATAATTGCTTATTTATTTAACTAACTTGGGAAGAGGAGAAAGAGAAAAAAAAAATGCTCTGAGAGTTTTAGTAAAATAAGAAAAGGTTCTTAAAGCTCTCCAAAGAGTTAAAGGCCTGTACAACACAAGGGGTTGTTATTTTAAACTTTAAAGAGCACTGGATCTGTGTGTTTGGAAGAAGACCGTCTCCTCTTTATGTTCTCACACTCAGAATACTGGCCAGCAGGAACAGTATCATACACCTAATGTGTTGCTGATTCCCTAAGGGTAACATTTGGTTTGCTTTCAGCAAGGGACAAACACTTTGGATGTTTGTGAAAATGCTGGCTCTTTGCTAATCATTTACCATTGCCAGCAACTGAAGGCATGGGTGTGGAATTGGGGAATACAGGTCAAAATATGTTCTCCTAGACACTGTGTGGCTCAGGATCTGGATTACTGTCGGGGCCTGTCCATAGCTAAAAAGAATACAACTCTTCTTGTTGATATCTGTGTTGAAAATGACAGAGAGTAAACAATGTGTTTTTTGGAAAATACTTCTTATTTTGATTTCACAGCAATGATCCAAGCTGTGGCAGAGGCTGCTATTTATCCTGAGGGCCATTCTTCCTTCTCCCTTCCACTGATACAAAGCCCTAGTTTTCTATCAGTAAGGGGCTAGGCTGCCAGCTCATGCTCCCTGTAGCCATGTGACTTGCTATCAGCCAGTGGGTGTAAGCAACTTTTCAGGGGTGATGCCCTTTAAAGAAAAATACTTGCCCTCCACTTCTCCTTCCCATACTCCAGAATGTAGAGTTGGTGACCCAGCCTTGACAACACGTAGTGGGACTTCTCAAAGGGGTCCATGAATAGAATCCACTGGTCTATAAATTTGGATGAGGGGAAAAAACTGTAACTTTCTTTTCACTAACCTCTGTCTGAAATTTAGCATTACTTCAGTTATAACACAGGGAACAAACCATAGTAATATTAGCAGTAAGTACCCATGACTCTGTCACCAACAGAAATTACAGACACTTTGACATCAATATTGTACTTGTCGTGGATTACTTTGAAATATCAAATACTCATCATTACTTTGAAATTGGAGTAGTCACTAGACTTGCCATTGGCTCACTATTTGATGTATGAATTAAGCACATTACTATGTCACAACTTGTTTTCTTAGCACTTTGATCAATGTACTTCAATGTAATTAAATTTCCTTTGTAATTCTGTGCATTTTATCTTGTACATTTAAAAACATTCCTCTGTGAAGTGGCTCACAAGTTTCATCACCCTGCCAAAGGGATCTGTGACACAAAAACGCATTATGAATGCTTACCTACCTAGGGAATGGCAGAGCAATAACATTAAAACAGAACAAAACAAAAAACGCTGACCCATGCAGAGCCTTCTAGACCACAGCCACCCAACGTTTTCTGGACCACAGTTCTCGATCAGAACTGCCCTAGTAGAAGAACTTTCTGAAAGAATAGAAATGGCCTGGCTGTGCCATCCGACAGAGCAGCTTCCAGCCAAATGGCATCAGCATTTGAAATGCTGCCAGTGCAATGGAGGAAATGAACTTTTAATTTAAACTGATTTAAATTTAAACAGCCATATGTCAGCTCTAGACTGATTATATGAGGGAAAACCCTATTTATGTCTTCTTTGGGCTGCCATATTTTTGGGTCTCTGTCACAGCACTTTAGCTCAAATCTTAGCCGATACACAAGCCTAGTTGGACTCAGTAATAAATATACCAAAGAAAGAAGGCATCTTATAGAGACAAACTCACTAACTGAACTCAAGATTTGTGTAAGAATTTTCCATTTACAAAGCATTCCTTTGTGCATTATTTTCCCTGATAACCATAAACACCCTGTGATTATGACCCTTTCTTAATCTACAAGGATCAGGATACTATGCTTAAGTCACCAAGATGGTAAAGCCAAGAGATGACTCTAGGTCTGACCCTACATCCTGTGCCTGCCAGCTCTGCATGTCTCCAGAGTGTAGTCAGAAGTGACCAGGTTACAGAAGACTTACTCTGAACACCTGTCAAGATGTCTGCCTGCCTCTAGGACACACACATGCTGGTGAAGCCCATTTTTTGGCCTTAAGGATTCTGGGCCCTGCAGACACCTGAATTTCTCTAACTCTTGGCAAAGGACTAAACTACAAGGACTCTTGAGAACTGAGAATGGCAGTTAGAAGAAGAATCTTTGGAAGTCTGAGGCAAGGACTTGGAAAGGATTCTGCCTTTTCAACAAACCTGACTGCAAAGGTCATTTCAATGACAACTCATTTTCCTCTCTGTGAAATCAATTCAATGCTATTTTAGAACAATAACCAAGCATAATCATAGGTTATGATTTTATTATAACAAAAGGTCCATGTCTTAAATTCCTAACATAAACACCCAAGGGAGAAGAGCCAATACCTAAGTGGGACTCTATTTCATATCTCAAGCAACAGAACTCCTATTCATCCTTAAAAACCCAGTCTGTTCATTTTCATAACTCCTTTTGTTTTGTTTTTTTTAAAGAAGTTTACTTCACTATAGTTATACATAAACTATATAGTGTTCAAAGCCAAATAATTCCAATGCTTTTATGAAAAACAGCAATCACCCGACCTCCATGCTCTATACAGAGGTACTTAATATTTTTTAAAGTATTTACCTCTCTGTGTTAAAATGATATGTCTGTATTGTGATTTCTCGACCTCTGGATATTTTTCAGGTTCAGGCATTATATAATATTTCCCACCTGAGTTTGCAGGATGACAATTCAGCTTAATTTCACTGCTATGCAACTAAAAGATTACAAAATCCTGTCTTCCTATCTTTTTAACATAATCATAATTGCAGTAAAATCAATATCTAGTGTTGACATTATTATAGCTCTCCAATTGCTATATCTGGGTGAGTCATATCACACTAGGATGATGATGTTAATAATAAAAATAATAGCAGTTGTAGTTAATATGCAGTGCTATGGATGGAACTTAGGGCCTTGCACCAGTAGGCGAGTGGGCACTCTATCACTAAGCTACACCCCTCCAGCCCTAGGATTACTTTTTCTTTCATGTACCACATTGTTTTCCCTAAAATTCTCTCTTTTATCTGTTATTTTACTGTTTCTATGTATTTAGTGATAATTAAATCCAAACTTTCTGCCAATTGTCTGTCTCCTAAAGAGAGGCTCAGACACAGTAGGTATGTAAGTGCTCTTTTCTTAACACAGGCTGTCCTGGCCCCACTGACCTAATCTAATTTCTTCCAGTACCTCATGGGGTGTTGCGGGACCACCCATCACCCTGAGATTTCTCTTCACTATTATTCTGAGGATTACTTTGTACTTTGACTGTCTCCCATGTGGGACTCATCCACGTTCTATGTTCCATATCTTGGTTTACTCTTGGTTTTTTCTGGAGTCTATACTTAAGTGTTTGGATAGGGTTACGAGAGGGTAAATTTTTGAGATCTTGTGTATCTGAATATATTTATTCTATCTTCATTCTCAACGGTTTGGCTAAACTCAAATTCTTTATTGTTATCATCATTATTACTTTTACTACTATTATTATTATTATTATTTTAGTGAGATGTCTGCTTATGCTTGGTTTCTGCTCCTATTTAAGGAGGAGGAATTACACAGCTATTTGAAGTCTACCATGAATTTTACTGTAAGGATGTCTGGCTGAGCTATCATGTCAGAGTCTTTGACATCTTCTTTCTTGAGCTGTTTAGATTCCCTGGGGAAGAACTGTCTACTCTGTTTTAGCCTGAGGACCTGTGATATAAGATCCTGGTGTAGGAAGAAGCTCTGACACACACCCCCCCCCCCCCATGTGTCAAGGACACTTTCAATTTAATCCCATGTTTTCAGTACTACACACCCAGCTCTTGGTGTGCCCTCATCCAGAAAGCCCAGATCACCCTTTCTGATGTAAGGCAGGGCAGCAGTCCTACTGTGAGAAGCCAGGGTAGGAGCGGGGAATCTGTTTTGTAAGAATTTCAACCAACTCTCCCTTCTTCAGTCTCATATTGACCTCCCACTTTGCAATGCATCTATGGTCCCTGCTTTCCAGCTCTTTAGGGGGCTCTGTGGAAAATGTTGGCTTTCTCTGCTAACTGGTTTACAGTTTAACTTCCTTGTCCATCTTTCCAGACTCCAATTTTTTCTTTTTTATTTTTATTGCTGTTGTTTGTGCTCTTGTTCTCACTGTCCTTCAGGTTTTTAAAAAAGGTATTTCTTTCTTGTCATTATAGGAAATTTCAGCAGAGATCAAAAGCCAAATACATGAGTCAATGGTCATTTTTTTTTTTTTAAAGTAACATGTTAAACTCCAGAGGAATTAAACTCCATGGATCAAGATGCAAAAGAAAAAAAAAAAAGTAGAAAATAAAGATTCCTTCCCATCCTTGACCATCAGCCACCCAAAGTCTCTCTTAGGAAGAGACCAAATTTACCAACTTGTAGTGTCCTTTGGATGTGATCAGTCTATTTTTTTTTTTTATCATTTTAGAGTTGGCTCTATTATTCTGGTACCTGTCTCAATGCACTAAGAACTTCTTGAGGAAATAGATTTAAAATGGAAGAAGTTGGGGCTGGGGTTGTAGCTCAGTGGTACAGCACTTGTGTAGCATGTGTGAGGCACTGGGTTTGATCCTCAGTACCACATTTAAAAAAAAAAAAAGGGAAGGAGCCAAGCTCCTGGATGAGGCTCCATTGAGTTTCAGATGCCTAGGACTAACCACAGAAGTATTCATCCCCATCATGAAACTAGCCCAACAAGAAGGGATCTGATGACCTGTCCTCACAAGGTGCAAGGAACTAACGCAGCCCACTTGCCATTCTTCCCCTGAAGTACTGAATATTCACAGGAACTAAAACTCAGGGGCAGAAGAATTAAACTCCAGTGGCTGCCACTTCTGGAGTCACCCAGGACAGAAGTTCTTTTTTTTTTTTTTTTTGCCAGGATATGTTGTGACCAGGATCATGCTTACCAGACAACAGGGTCAAGCTAGAACACATTCTCAACAGGAGACAAATGTCACACCAAGTCAATACAAAAGAGCTATTTTCTAATGCGTGAACAACAAAGTAGAACAGGCCAATCGGATCACTCATATATTAACAAAGATGCTGCTAAAAATAAAGATGTGTCATATTCTAGCTAAGGGATAAAGGAATCCAAAGCCTACATATAGAGAAACATATCTGAATAGCAAAATTACTATGACACAATCTTAAAACGGTCCATGATTTTTTCCTTTTAAAATGAATATCTAAAGAAGTAATACAAAGGGGCTGGAGTTGTGGCTCAGTGATAGAGCACTCGCCTAGCATGTGCGAGGTGCTAAGTTTGATCCTCAGCACCACATAAGAAAAAAATGGATAAATAAAAGTATTGTGTCCAACTACAACTTAAAGAAAAAGAAATAACACAGAAACCAAGACAGCAAATTGCTGACTTCCAATTACAACCATGATAAAGTAAAATGGTGTCACACTTACCTCTCTGCCATAAACAAAAAAATGGGACAAGATATATAAAATATGTGCAATATAACTGACCAGGTTTTAAGAGAAACCTCTGAAGGAGCTCAAGCAGGGAACAATATCCTGACAGAGGGATGAGGCAGAAATTGGAGTTTGATGCTGCCAAGAAGCCTGGGGTTTGGGAAGAGGGAGGCAGAGGTGGGTGTAGCTCAGACAATCCAGAAATCTGCATGGTAATTACCCAGGTTTCCTTGGCTAATGCCTGGATTGCAGTCTGCGAGTGAGATGCCTAAAAGCCTGGAGGAAACACCAGAGGGTAGTGGAGATGGAAGATACTCCACAGTACCAGGGAGGCTGGACTGTGGGTCAAGTCAGACTATGTAAATACACCAAACATTTAGTCAGAACTCCAGAAAGGCCGCCCATGACATCATCAACTATATTCTAGAAGGGGAATACTGAAATATATCTGTCCAACAACTCTAAACCAGGCCAAAATGCCAAACAAAATAATACAAAATTAATAATACAAAAGTATTCAAAATAAGCTGTAAAAAGTGACCAAAAAATTAAGAGATAAAACAGTGACTAGATACAAATCAGAGATGATCCAGATATGAGATTTAGCAGACAAGCACTTCATAATAACAGTGACTGACATGCTCAAAAGAGCAAAACAAAAAAAAATAGGCAAACTGGATGGAAGACAGAATATTTTAATCGAGATTTAGAATTTTGAGAAAAATCCAAAAAGTGTTCCAGGAGTCCTAAAAATAACTTCTGAGATTAAGAACTCATTGGATAGCCGGGTACAGTGGCACACACCTGCAATTCCAGCTACTTGGGAGGCTGAGGCAGGAAGATCCCAAGTTTGAAGTCAGAAAAACAAAACAAAAAAAGGTCTGGAGATGAAGCTCAACAGTAAAGTGCACTTGGGTTCACTCCATATGACAAAAATTAAAAAAAAAAAAAAAGATGGGGGATAGGTTCTAGAGATATAGCTTAGTGGTAGATTACCCCTGGGCTCCCCAGTATTGCAAAAGAACTCATTGGATGGGTTTAAATAGCACACTGGATACAGAAGCAGATATGCTTAGTAAGCCAGTAGACAGATATTCAAAACACAGAAAAAAGAGAAGAAAACCCCAGAATATAATGTAGACTTGAAACATGGTTGAACGATCTCATGTGTATGTAATTAGACTTTCATGAAAGGAAATATTTGAAAAAGCAGTGGCAGATAATTTTCCAAATCTGAGCATACATATCTACCCTGCAGATTCAAGAAGCTTAGTGAGCCTCAGGTAAGAGGAATAAGATGAAAATTAGGTACATCTTAGTCAAACTGATGAAAAGCAAAGATAAGGACAAAATCCTTGAAGCTGTACTGAAAAAAAAAAAATACAACACCTGAGGGAAACATCAATAAGAATGAATGCTGATTTTTCAAGAAAAACTGCACAGGTTAAAAATAAGGGAATGCAATCTTGAGAAGTTCTGAAAGAAAATGGCAACCTAAAATTTTATATCCAGGAAAAATGTCTCCTAAAAAGGAATGTGAAGTGAGGATGCTTTAAGGGGAAAAAAAAAAAAAAAGACAGAAAGAAAGAAAAAAAAAATCCACCCAACCCACCTAAGAGAATTCATAATTTCTGATAGAGGGATGCTCTGTAAGTAATATAAAAGGATGTTTAATATAATGATCACACTATGGAACATTCTTTAGGTTTAAAGGCAAATGATCTGATCTGAAAGTATACAATTATAAGGAGGAGTCGAGGGCCAGGGTTGTGGCACAGTGGCAGAGCACTCGCCTAGCACGTGTGAGGCTGCCAGGTTCGATCCTTAGCACCACATAAAAATAAAAGTATTGTATCCAGTTACAACTAAAAAATAAATATCAAAAAAATAAGAACTCTATAACTCCAGAATGTATGGATAATATAAAGACTACTGATAGTTCCATCCATTTACTAGCAAATGCCATCATTTCATTCTTCTTTATGGCCAAGTAAAACTCCATTGCATATAATGCACTAATTAAAAAAAAAACTATAAATAATTAGAAGAAAGATCAGTAGAGCAAAGGGAACAGGGGAGGGAGAAGGGGAGGGAAGGGAGAAGTATTGGAGCAAATTATATTCCATGTTTATATAATTATGTCAAAATGAACCCCTAAAATGAAAAAGAACTAAAAAAAAAAAAAGATTACTGACATCAAAGATGATAACAGCTCCTTCTGGGATTCATCACTTAATGTAAAAATAAAATATAAGGCATGGAAACTGAAGGAAAAAAAAAAAGTTTCCAAGGGGTAAGTTTTCCAGTATTTTTAGATTCTTGTTTTGTTTGATTAGGTAAGTGAAAATAGACTAATTCTGAAACTTCTTGTAACCACTGAAAGATATTAAGCAGTATATGAAAAATGACAATAGAAAGGACAAACAAATTTAAAAACACTTCATTAAAAGAGGAACTTAAGAGCCGGGCATGGTGGTGAATTAGGTAGGAAGATCCTTGGTTAGAGGTCAACCTGGGCAACTTAGACCCTAATTTACTAATAAATAAATGTTAAATAAATAAATACCCCCAAATAATATCTTAAAAGAAATATTAAATATTTAAAAAATACTAAGGGGAATTTAAGCCATATTAATACATTTGTATGATTCATAAAATCTAAAATGCAAATACATAAAGTAACAGAAATTGCTTCTATTCTCTACATCCTCCCTAGTACGCTAGTACAGTTGATTGAGCTGTCTTTTTTTTAAGTATAAATTGTAAAAGTTCACTATATATTTTGAATATCATCCCTTATTAGAAATATGACTAGCAAATATTTTCCCCCATTCTGTGGTTTCTCTTTTCACTTTCTTGATAATGTTCTTAAAAGAACAAATGCTTCGGGGCTGGGGATGTGGCTCAAGCAGTAGCGCGCTCGCCTGGCATGCGTGCGGCCCGGGTTCGATCCTCAGCACCACATACAAACAAAGATGTGTCCGCCGAGAACTAAAAAAATAAATAAATATTAAAATTCTCTCTCTCTCTCCCTCTCTGTCTCTCTCTCACTCTCTCTTTAAAAAAAAAAAAAATTCTCTCTCTCTCCCTCTCTCTTTAGAAAAAAAAAGAATTTAAAAAAAAAAAGAACAAGTGCTTCAATTTTGATGATGTCCAAGTTATCTATTTTTTTTCTTCTGTTGCTTTTGGTGTCATATATAAGAAATTGTTGCCTAATTTAGGTCATGAGGATTTATGGTTATATTTTCTTCTAAGGTTTTAGAGCATTGGCTCTTGCTTTAAGTTTATGATGCATTTTCATTTTTGTAAATGGTGTGAAATAGAGGTTCAACTTCATAATTTTGCATGTAGATTTAGAATGGTCCCAGTACCATTCTATATCCATTGCCTGGTTTGCATCTTTGTCAAAACTGAGTAAGTCATAGATGTATGGGCTTAATCAACACGACAATCCTTTTGTCAGCACCACAGTTTTATAGCAAGTTTTAAAATCAGGAAACTGGAGCCAACAACTTTACACTTCTTTTTCAAGATAGTTCTGGCTGTTATGGGTCCCATGAATTTCCATATACTTTTTTTTGCTTGTTTGTTTTGATACCAGGGATTGAACCCCAGGGGCACTTAATCACTGAGCCACATCTCTGGTCCATTTTAAATCTTTTATTTAGAAACAGGGTTTTGCTAAGTTGTGGAGGCTGGCTTTGAACTCTTGATTCTCCTGCCTCAGCCTACTGAGGTGCTGGAATTACAGGTGTGTGCCACTATGTGCAGATCCACATACATTTTAAAACCAGGTTGTCAATTTCTCTGAAAAGGGTAGCTACAATTCCAATAGAGAATGTATTGAGTTTGTAGACTAATTTGGAGTATAAGGCCATCTTAATAATATTAATTATTCCAATTGAAAAGCATGAGTTATCTTCCATCTATTTATAGCATCTTTAAGTTTTCAATTACAATTTCAGAATAAAATATTGTACTTATTTTGTTAAATTGACTCTTGAGTGTTTCATTTTTTGATGCTATTACCTATGGAATTGTTTTTCTGATTTCATTTTTAGAATGTTCACACCAACTTTTTAAAATACAATTGATTTTTGTATACTTATCCTGCAACCTTACTGAATTCATTGATTAATAGCTCTTTTGTGGATTCCTTAGGATTTTTTGGACATAAAAGGTCAGGTAGAGTTTTTTCCTCTTCCTCTCCATTTATTTATCTTCCCTGATTGACCTGGGTATGACCCTTTAGTTTTGAAAAAGATTATTGTCCAGACCTAGAAGCAGCCATTGCTCCCAGAAGTTGTGCCGACTAGGTTCTAGAGATGTAGTCACCTTCTCTGGCAGTTGTGTATTTCTACAGTGGAAAGGGGACACAGCCAGTTAAGATCACTAACTTGCTCTGATCCATGGTTAGCAAGTAATTCCATGGTAACTTTGGGTTTCCATGTAGAATGTGTTGACCAAAGGATCTGAAGAAAAGACATCCCCCCCTCCCCACGAAGTTCTGTTTTTCCTCTAGTGAGTTCATATGTATCAACTCTGGGTACTCTGACAAGACCAAGTTTCTGGGCCTTTATAAGTCAGGGCGAGACTGTGACCGATGCAGGTGGAACTGAACTAAGCAGTCAGCTGGCAGCCTGGGGAACCCCTATCCCATCATTTCTATAACATCACTGTACTCTTCCAGGGCAGAGCAGTGTCTGCATCAAGCACACACCTGAGGCTATCTTGCCAAGTTCTTTCTGCCCCAGTTTCATCGCTGAATAACAACGAGAACATAATCACTCCTCAGAGCTCATTAGCTCTGTATGTTGGCCCATGTCAACAGAAAAAGCCAAGGAATCTTTAGACACTTTCAGCCCCTAATCCAATATGGTTGCATATATTCCCAGTATCTCAGATTTAGAACTGAATCATATGACCCATGGAAGGGGTTCAGAGGAACTCAGCAAGCAGCTCCCTTTCCCAAGAAAGACAAAGGTGAGTGGTACCCTGAAGGGCACACTCCAGGAGACGGGCATAAAGGCTGTCAGCAGAACCTGGAGAATGTCTGGGCAACAGGAAAATCCTTTCTTAAGAAAGGTCATTTGGCTCACACCATCAATCAGGAGAAAGAGCAGAAGCACTGGATGCTGGCTCCCTGAACACACATGCAGACAAGAGCTCTCCTTCCCAACTTCAGTGTGCAGAGAGCACCTATGGAAGTTAAGACATATTGAATGGCTTGTTAACATTTTTAATAGATACTCTTTTATTTTATGTACCTCAAACTCTTGTGCTTATTTAGAAGTAGATACAATTATTTCCACACTATCCTGCATTTTGTTTTCTTAGCTTTAACCACTGATACAAATATTGATGCTTTATTATCTGACCACTCTGACAAAACGAGTGGAAATAGATAAAGCTGCCCTCAGTCTACTGAGCTCCATCTTGCTCATTCCTGACACAGCAGCATCCCTTCCTTCCTTTTCTCTAGTGCCATGCCCTTTTCCTGTCTCTTCATCAGGCCTCCAGCTCTTCCTTTCTAGTTCATGTCTTTCCTGCCTGCCAAAAGCACTTTTCTAACAGGCCCTTCTGTGTTTCTCCTCCACCCAACGTGTGAATCTGTGACTCCCAAAATCTTCAAGATATGCCATTCAGAATGCTTCCCAGCCTGGCCCCAACCCCCCAACCTTCCCCCAGCTTTATCTCTCAACATCATTCTTCCATGCATCCTGCTCTCTGGATACCTTAAAAAAAAAAAAAAAAAAAAAAAAACTTTGAACTGCCGTTCTTGTTGCTTATCTTCTCTGAAAATCCTACCATTTCTCAACACAGATCAAATGGCTCCTATTCTGTGAAGCCTTCTTCTTCTCCAAACTGGAATCATCCCCACTTTGGATCTGTACACCCATCCCTTATGTGTTTCTGGTGCGCCTTATATAATTTCTTCATTTATAAATGCATGTATGTGCAGCCCTTAGCAGCAGATCACAACTTTAGTGAAGGCAGACCCCAACCCCTAGATCTAGCACAATATGGGATAAGTGATTGTCCTAGTACTATAGTTTAGAGCTTGAACATCCCCTAAAAGCCCATGTGCTAATGGCTTGATCCCCGGGTGCTACTGGGAGGTGGCAGAATCTTTAAGAGGTAGGACCTAGTGGAAGGAAGTTAGGTCATTCCTCTTCCTTTCTCTTCTCCCTGGCTCAGGATGTGAGTGGTTTTGCTCCTACCATGATGTGCTGCCCCACCAAAGGCCCAAAATCATGGGCCAATTGACCATAGACTGGAACCTCCAAAGCTGTGTGCCAAAATAAACCTTTTTTTCTTTATAATTATCGCAAATATTTAGTTATGGTAACAGAAAGCTAACACACCTAGTATCTATGGTTAAGGAGAATAAGGCTTTTTAACATAGAAGGAAGAAAAACACTCATTCACCAGCCTGCTTCAAGGAGAGGTTTCTAAAAGGGATGATGCAGATTACGAGTTAAATGGTACCACAAGCAGCCTAGGACCATACCAGGAAGGTTTCTGATGTTACAACAGTTTTTTCCCTGGAGTCCCACTTCTTCTCATAGGGCCTGCCTATCGTCTAGGGGCCCACATTCCACATCTAGCAAGAAGGAGAGGAGGGAAAAATTTGGCTGGTATCCTCAGCTTTGCCTGTCAAAAACATAGCTGGGGTAGTAAATCACTGGAGAGCATTAGGCATGAAGAGTTTCTCCAAGAACAGTTTTTCTTCTAAGAAATTTTATTCAATAGGTCTGAGGTAAAGCATTTGGAACCTTTATTTTGAAGAAAAACAAAAAAACAACAACAAGAAACAAAATTTCCAGCAACTTTTATGAATCACTATCCAAATTAAAAACCCTGATGTAAACCAGGGCATGCTCAGATAGACGCCCACTTTTATGAGTCACAAATCCCTGAGGCAGGAGGAGACTCAACCACTGAATTCCATATAGTGATTATATTGGCAAGAGGAGGATACAGAGAGAATGAGAAAAGGGCTCTCAAATCTGTCTATATCATGTCCACGGAACAAGCATAGGCACCGGAACTGGAGCGTTAGTTTTACTATCTATAGAAATAACTGAAAATGGATGGATTTTCAACTAAAATACAATAAAGTACTGTGCTATGGTGAAAAAGGCTGAAATACACTAAAAAATAAACCCCAGTGGAAGATTTCTACAAACAAAATCATAACACCAATGGAAGAAATTGAAAAAAGCTGGGTGTGGTGGTACACACCTGTAATCCCAATGACTTGGGAGGCTAAGACAGGAGGATCCACAAGCTCAAGGCCAGCTTGGGCAACTAACCAGGATCCTGTTTCAAAATAAAAAATAAAAATGGCTGGGAATATAGCTTAGTGGTAGAACCCCCTGGGTTCAATGCCCGGTACTACAAAACAGGAAGGTGGGGGGAGAAAAAAAGAAAAAATTAATTGAAGAGAACACAAAAAATGAGGAAAGATATCCTATGCTCATGGATTGGAAGAATCAATATTGTTAACATGTCAAGTGATTTATGCAATTTTTATCAAAATACCAATGACAATCTTCATAGAACTTGTAAAACCAATTAAAAAATTTATATGGAACCATAGTAAACCACAAATAATTAAAGCCAACTTAAACAAAAAGAACAAAGGAGGAAATATTATATCACCTGACTTTAAAACATACTACAAAGCTGCAATAATCAAAATGACATGACATAGACACAGACCAATGGAAGAGAATAGGGACTCTATAAGTGGACCTCCATATCTATAGCCAATTGATTTTTGATAGATGTGCTAAGAATATGTACTGGAGAAAGGACAATCATTTCCATAAATGGTGCTGGAAAAACTGAATATCTACATGCAAAAAGAGTTAAAACTAGACCCTATCTTCCATTAAATCAACTTAAAACAGATTAAAGAAATATAGAAGATCTGAAACCATGAAACTATTAGAGAACATAGGGAAAATGCTTCAGGACACTGGAATTTTTTGGACAAGACCTCAAAAGCACAGGAAATAAAAGCAAAATAGACAAATGGGATTACATCAAGCTACAAAGCTTCGCACGGCAAACAACAGACTGTAGAGGCAATCTATGGAATGTATACATCTTATGAGATGTTGATATAGAAGATACATAAGGAACTTAAAAAAATGTTTGTTTGTTTGTTTTTTATTTTGGTATTGGGGATTAACTCAGGGGTGCTTTACCACTGAGCTACATCCCCAGCTTTATATATATATTTTGTTTTGAGATACGGTCTTGCTAAGTTGCTAGGCTTCACTAACTTGCTGAGGATAGCCTCAAACTTGCAATTCTTTTGCTTCAGGCTCCCAAGTCACTGGGATTACAGACATATGCCACTGTGTTCAGCTGGAACTCCAAAACTTAACAGCAAAAAATCTAATTAAAAAATGGACAACAGAGCTAAACAGACATTTCTAAAAGATGACATATAAATGGCTAACATGTACTTGAAAAAATGCTCAATATCACTAATCATCAGGGAAATTAAAATCAAAACCATGATGAGATATCACCTTATCCCAGCAAGAATGGTTATATCAAAAAGACTACAGTGGGACTGGGTCTGGGGCTCAGCAGTAGCGCACTTGGCTGCCTGGCATGTGTGAGGCAATGGGTTCATTTCTTAGCACCACATATAAATAAATAAAATAAAGGTCTATCAACAACTTAAAAAAAAAAAGACTAAAGATAAATCCCGTGGAGAATGTAGAAGAAAGAGAACATTTAGCCTGGTGGGTAGAAATATAGTGCAGCCACTGTGGAAAATAGTATGTAAATTCCTCGAAAAATGGAACTACTATATGATCTGGCAATCCTACTCCTAGATATAGGAAACGAAATCAGTATATCAAAAAGACCTCTGCATGTCTGTGTTCACTACACAACTATTTACAACAGTAAGGAAAAAGAAACAACCTGATGAATGGATAAAAAAATATAGTGTATCACATAATGGAATACTATTTTGCCATAAACAAGAATGAAATCCCGTCATCTGCAACAACATGGATAGAACTGGAAGTAAGTGAAGTATGCCAGGCAAAGAAACCCTATTTAAACATTACACAATGTATACCTGTATCAAAACATTACACAATGTATACATGTATCAAAATGTCATGTTACCTCATTAATATGCAGTTTGGTGTTTTTGTTATCTATTAAAATACATTATTAAAAATACACTCACTTGAAAAAAGGGAGTTTAGGAGCATCAAAACAACCTGACATCATTATATAAAGGTGATTTAAAATATGGAACTAAGATGAGAGAGTACCTAGAGAAACAACACATAGGCAGCAAGGTTATTGAGGCCTCCACAGTCATAATAAGCACAAATGGGGAGGGGCTGGGGAATGGAAGGGATCACTATGAGGGACTTCATCTAAATATCTCACTTCACTTTTTGGGTGAGTGGTGGTAACCAGATTTTCATTGAGTCATTTTGCATGTGCGAAGTATGTCAAAATAAAGTTAGTAATAAGAACCAAGTTCTCTGTCAAATTTCCCCACTGGGTACTTTAATGTACCCAGGGCAAAGCATGACATCCTCTGCCAGTTTACCTGTCACCTTCTGGTGAGAGGTGACACTGGCATCCTTGCCAGCCTCTGGGGCTCCTGAAGGCATTAGAGTTCTTAACATGGACAAGGTGAACTGCTTAAAGGGAACAGTGCCTCAAAGCTGGCAGGTGAGGTGGGAAGCCTCACTAGTACCATGTGTTGCTTCAGAAGCCTCAGAGCCTAGTATCTTTATAGGTGTCTCAGGCCACTGTGTACCTTATAGTTACTAGCTGTGTGATTTAGCCAAGTCACTGGACCTTGCCTGGCCTTGGTGTCTTCCTTTATTTGCCAAGGAAGATGTTTAGGTCCTCAGATAAGTTCCTTCCCACTATGAAAATCTTTGGGTCCAAAGCCACAGTCAAAGGATTATTAGTTCTGGTCCATAATCACTAGAAGTCACCTCCAGGGATAGGTACTTCTCCCCCCTGAGTTCCAACCCCAATGCCAGGGCTCTCTCTGGTGTCAGGGTAAACAAGTTATATATTAAGAGAATCCCACAGAAATATTCTCTCACACATCTGAGTCACAGTGAAAACAGGAAGCCCACACCTTATTTTAATCCCTGCCCTGAGGACCAGCTCACATGCTCACCACCTTCAACCAGCTGTAAAAACGCCCTCATGGAACCTCCACAGGGATGAGGCCAAAGGGCTGCTCTGAGCTGGGGTGGCATAGTGGGCCGGGAGAACCTCCTGCATGTGGTAGCACAGTTGGGAAGTCTGAGAGGGACACAGACAAATGAACCCTCCCCCAAGTGGTCTGGTGGCCCTAAGCATTCTTATTTCATGTACCCAGCTGGAGGTCAACAGTGAAACTGTGCATAGGACCAGAGCTTAAAAAAAAAAAAACAAAACAGTATTTTTTTGTTTGTTTGTTTTAAAGATGGAGATGTAACACACAGTGCAAGATTAAAAAGTTTCCCAGTCCTGACCCACATTCAACTAGTATTTCCTTTCTCCAGTAGCAATCACCACTGTCAGTTTCTGGTATACCCTTTAGAGAGTGTTTATACCCATAAAAGCATATAAACAAATGTATATTCATACATTATTTTTTTGAAGGTACACTACTAGACGTATTCTGTACCTAGGTGTTCTGTAATAATATTTTAAGTTTTTGTTTGAAAAATATCCCATGTAGAGAAACTTGAATGAGTACTCCTGGCTGTTCACCTACATATAGTAATCAATAATATTTTGTTACATTTCTCAATACCTGTTTACTTTCCCCCCAATCATTCAGAAGTCCTCAGTTGCAGACATCCTTGGAATATGTCTGCAAATGTCCCTTAAGGACATTCTCATACAACATTACTACATCTAGGAAAGTTAACATCAATTCAACAGCATGGAGTCCATATTCAAATTCCCCTGTCCTAGGGGGAAAAAAAAACTTTTTTAAAAAATTTTTTGTTGGGGATCGAATCCAAGGCCTAAAGCAGGCTACGCAAGTCCTCTACCAATGAACTACACCACCGGCCCTAAACTTAGTTTTGTTCTTGTTTTTCTATTTAAAACATTGTGTCCTAGAGATTTTTCTGTGCCACTTAAACAAAAACTTCTCCAAATTTCAATAACTAAATAGTAGTAGTATATAATACCTATTAAGTGTTTACTACATATCAAGCACTTTTCTAAGCTTTTACTTCTGATGGATTAATTTTTGTTGTTGTTGTTCTTATTATAATTTCTTAATTTAATACATGCTTTCTTTTATTTTCATTCATTTCTGCAAGTCATATAAAAACCTTAGGCTAGTGAATTTTTCCTATCACTGTATTAACTGTACTAAAAAAAAAATGCATGTTTAGAATTTTCACATTATTCTCCACATGGCCTAGAATTTTGGTTTTGTTTTTCACATTGACCCAACAGTAATTTTTAAATTTCCCAGAGGGAGAGTTTTATTTTCTAGTTTAAAATTATTTAATGTGCATTTTTTAAAAAGCTATATAGCATAGTGATATGGTTTTTGAGCTATTTCTACTTTTTGGAACGTATTCTGGTTTTCTTGGCATGACACTACATAGTCAATGTTTGTGGCATTTGGAAAGAAGGAGGTGTATCAACAAATCTACCTTATTAAGTAAGGAAACAGCAGTTTCATGTCTCTAGCTCCTCCGCCTCAACAAATTCAGCTTGTTAGAATCCTACTTGTTTTACATTTTGGCATAGGGCTTTGAAAAGTTTCATTCTCTCCATGGCCATGCAATTATGTTGATACCAGTCTTAGGCTACATATGCTGCTACTGAATTAAAGAAACTTGGCCCTGGAATGAATTAAAAGGTCATCTAAGACAACCTCCAGTCAGTACAGAAAATTTTTACAGCATCCCCAAAAGATGTTTGAACAGATTTTATTTGAATTATTGCCGTGAGAACTCAGCATGTTGCTGAAGCTGTGGCTCTTGGGGCCCATTAGGTGGTAAAGGATTAAGATGCTATTAAAGCTTCGTGCATTAATGAATGCCTGTAATCCTACTTAGATGGCTGAGGCAGGAGGATAGCAAGTTTGAGACCAGTCTGGACATCTTAAGAAAGATACTGTCTTAAAATAAAAAATACAAAAGTCTGGGGAAGTGGTTCAGTAGTAGAGCATTCAGTAGTAGTAGGCCCTAAAAGTAAAATATCAGATTTGGCACCACTATCAATAAACAAATAAATAAATAAATAAACTAATAAATATTTATTAACCACTTATTTGAGGATCTTATTACCCAATGCACCTTGGGGAACAAGCAAGTGTTATTACACCTATATTCTAGACCCTTGGCTACCAAACTGTGTGTCACAGTACTTGGGCACTTCAGTGAATCCATCAGTGCTGTGAGATATTTTAAAATTTTGAGGGCGTCAACATGATACCCAACATCTGTCAGGCACTGCAAAAACCTCTAGATCAAAGTGGGTTTATAGTGCCAATGTTAGTTTGTGCCACATTCCACTTGACAATCCTATGACTTTGCACAACTGGGTTTTGGGCAGAAGTTTTGCAAAAAGCATGTAGAGTGCAGATATTAAAGTAGAACAGGACAGGAGTATGGCAGGGCCCCCCCTATTCTGAGGTCAGGGGACTAGCTGTGCAGTACCAAACAGCATTGCTTGTCTCATTAGTAACTGTTTTTTCAGGAAAAAAAATTGGATTTGGTTTTTTACGTGTTCTCTTCAAATGGCTACTTTTGTTAGGATATAACTATGCACTTAGTAAGTTGTTTGATCCTAACTATTAATAAATGGCACATAGCAATGGCACATTTCTTTGGGTCCAGAGCTCTGTGGAATAATTCCTGAGACTCTAGCAGCACTGGGGACTGAGGAAATTAAAGAACTTGTCCACAGAAGCTCACAGCTGGTTTCAGAGAACAGAAGTTATAGCAGCAATGCCACAAGAGTAATGTACAGTTCTGCTTACAATGTCTCCTACATCAGGAGCTCAGAGCTCCCAGTCTAAGGCACAGAAAGGAAAAAGAATGTTTATGTGAGCAGAAAGAATAGGGAATGACTGTGGCATGTTTTGGAGTCACTGAGACACTGTTCTGACTGGGGGCTCTTGGAGGACCACTGAGGAGTTTGGATCTTTAATGTGGGGGCAGTGGGGACATACCTGGTCACAGGGATGAGCTGCTAAAAAAACAGTTTTAAGATTAATCCTAGTGAGGATGCTAAAGGGACTGGAGGGATGGGAGCAGGTAGAGGGAGGTGGCCTGTTATATCACACAAAGAAGTGATATTATATCTGAAAAAGCAATTCAACTGCACAGCAAAAGCCTGTACAAGGTAGGTATCAGTCCCCTCCTTCAATAGCACTGCTACATGGGATACCATGCTGCAAAGGTGCCAAACCATGACTTCTGATAACAGAAATTGGATTCTTTGACTGTGCTGAGAAAACTGCTGCTTTAGAAATCTAACTGGGGCACATAGGAATCAAGTTGGTGGAAATTCTGTTTGTAGACCATAGTCTTGATTCCAGGAAAGTATTAAAAAAAGAAAAGGTGGAGTGGGGGTAGATTGAATTAGAAGAAAAATACTGGCAGGACTCAAGAGATCTTGGTTTGAGTCCTAGTTGGATCAAAGAGTGGTCCTGGGCCTCAATTTTTCACTCTTAACCCAAAGGTCTATGGGGCTGGGGCTCAGTGGTAGAACACTCGCCTAGCATGTGTGAGGCCCTGGGTTCAATTTGCACCACTGCATATAAATAAATAAAATAAAGGTCCATCAACAACTAATATACAAACGAAAAACAAAACAAAGGTTGATGACCTAAGGTGCAAAGAAACATTAAGTCTCCAATGAAGGGTCACATCTATCTGATGAGTCAGATCAAGTCTTTTGGTGCACTTGTAAGTAGAAACAATAATGCAGTTTTAAGATTTCATGCCAATATTTTCATTTATGCCAACAAAAGCCCCTATATTATTAGAATTTTATAATCTGGGCTCCTGTAAAGTATTATTGTTATAACAATAGTTTATATACCCAATGACAGATATATTATGGGGAACTAAAACCAGCCTCATGTACCAAAGCTGCCTCTTGATGACAGCTCACAGACAAAATCTAATATGAAAATTAACCAACTGATCTACCTCAATGCTTCAGAAAGTTATGATAACGCAGCCCACAGAGGTAGCCTATAAAGAATTCATGATGCTTTACTTGAACTGGGTTTAAGATAAAATGAGATTCCACATTCCCTGAAGTGATGGCAACATGAAATGTTAGTGTTTTGGTGAAGGGTCATGCAGGTCTTCTCTGGTTGATTGTTGATTGATGTTCTGTATTTTCTTCAGTACTGAAGATGGAGCCCAGAGCCTTATACATGCTAGACAAGTGATTTGCCACTAAGCTTTGCCCTTAGCCTTCTGGTATTTTAAGTGCCCCACCCCCAATACTGTCATCCCTCTGAAAATCCCTAAGGTCTTTTGGGAGGCTCTGGTATAGTAAAGACATAGAGCCAGGACCTCAGTAGACCCCAGAGAGGACCAGGATAAACCCGGCCCCATCTGCCTCCGATGCAGTCCTGTGCTACAGCTTTTGCCGTGGTGGGTGGTGGTTGTTTTACAGTGGAGGAGCGGGGCAAAAGGGGGAGATAAGCATTCTCTTATCCTTGGGAAACTTGTGGGATCACTTCCCTCAATGAGTTTAGCAAACACAATCTCCACCTCCCACCCCTCCTTACAGGTCAATGAACCCATTCACAGATAGGAAGTGACCCGAGGCACGGTGTGAACAGAGACCATGCAGTGGTGGAAAGGCTTGGAGAGAAGGCTGCATCCTGTTTAACTTGGCCTTGCCATTGCCATTGCCAAACTCTTTCTCTGTGAATGTTTTTTTTTTTTCTTTTTTTTTTTTTAAGTGGAAGAAGGATAATGTCTTCCCTCCAATGACCTTTTCTCCTATGAACTACGCCAATCTCTGTATTTTTGAACCTGCTGATTCTGTATCACTGCCCCTCCTCTGTATGAGCCTGCTCTTCTATGGGGGTAGGAGGACCAACCCTGCATCTACCAACATCATAGGAAAATGCCTGGAAATGAAAAAAAGTGACGTACTAGCAAAAGATTATGTGATGAGAGCGAGTCCTTTCCTTGCAAATGAACTGAATTAACATTTGCTGTGAATTAACACCATGACTGTCTTTCTTTGGACCATTACATTAAGAGAAAATAAAGGGTGAATGTGGGATATTAAAAACAAGGAGATGAAGCATGCTGACGACTAGAACACAGGGAGAGTTCTCTAAAATGATTATTAAAAAAGGCAAAAGGGAAACTTGGCACTCATAGCTGGTTACAGCAGTGGCCCCTGCTTACCACAGCTTCAATCACATGCTTATAAGTGTCTAAAACCTCTTCTCACAGGGCTGTTCAGTCTTGTTTCCCATTCTGAACTCATGAAAACTTCAGATTTCTTTTTGTTTTTAAGATCCAAGTTCCTCCCTACACTTGTGCTCACTGTGTTCCACCTTGTTGGGCTCTTCTGTCTGTCAGAATCTTTTTGGATCCTGATTTTAGCACTCCTTCCCACTTAGCATCATCTGTAAATATGCTAGGTGTGCCAAGTTTGTCCTAATCTAAATCATGGATAAAAATGGAAAAAAAGAAAGTTTTGAAGTCTTAATCCTTTTGGCATATCTCCTTCCCCTGAGGCATGAATGGTGCTTTGTGCAATACTACACATATAATAAATGCTTATACATAATTGTTGAATTACACCAAATTCTACCCCATATCAAAGAATGCTATAATTATATCTTCTCGGTGATGATGGAATCTGTCCCAATTCTTTCTTGTTGTGTTCATTTTCTTTCTCTCCTGCCCTCAGAACTCTGGGAACATGATGTAGTCTGTAAGACCCAGGGAATAAATGTTATGTCGATAACGAGTCCTTTCAATCGGATTTCAGAATCCGTTCTGATTGGCCACAGAGCTGGTCTGCAGAAAACTCAATGCATTAAGGAAGATAACATCTGTGAGTCCTCCAATTTCCTGTTTGGCTCCAATGTCAATATAATAATAGCTTCTTGTAGATATTTTTACGGTAGCATTCACAGATTAAGCTCTACTTCTAAATACAAGGATTTTGAGTGGGGGAGCACAAGCCAAAAGGGGGCTTCTGGGTACCTCCTGCAAAACCACCATCATATCTCATCACATTGCTCGCTGCAACAGCTCAGCATCATTGGTGCAAGGAACACAGTGAAAGGGAGCACAGTGATGCAACTCCTCTTTAGAGGAACTTCAAAGCAGACCAGGACACACATAAGAAAGCAGGATCCTGGTGCACTGGGAGCTCACTGAGCCTGCACTGACTCTAGGAACTACACACTTTGTCCACTGTAGAAAACAATCTTGAGGTTAGGACACCTAGAAAATGGGGCCAAGGTGACCTGGTGTCTGTTTTTCTTCTCTTGCAGATTCTGGGATGTGATACAACAGAGCTGAGAGGATGGGGATGTCACCTTTCCTCCCCCATGAGCTGATTTTGGGGGTCAAGGAGATAGTAGCAGGCATATTAGAATGCGAAGGGCAGGAAAAGGCAGGAAAAGCACTCCTAAAATCAATGCTGTTTTTTGTCACAATAACCACTGATTTTTTTTTTTTCCTTTTTTCTTTTGGTGGTACTAAGGTTCAAATCCAGGGCCTTGTGCATGCCTTAATTCTGAATTCTTAAAATGATATTATATAGGCAAGGTGAGCTCAGGAATGGGCATAAGATGGGGAAAAGTTAATCTAGAGTGATACAGGCATTATTGGAAGAGGTACTGACTGCAAGGAGGGTCTGGAGAACTAAAAATTTTCTATATCTCACCCTGGTGGCATTTACACAGGTGTACAGGTAAAAATTCAGCAAGATGTGAATTTAAGATTTATAAGCTAAACTGTATATACTGATGTAAAACTCAAGGAAAAGACAAGAGAAGCACTGCTATCTCTGTGATTCACAGTGCTGGGGGGAAAGGGGCTCAGCTCTTATCACTGAGATGTCTATGAGATACAGAAGGCTACTATTATTTAGAGAGGTTGATGAATTTACTATGCATCAAAGTCCCCTGTCTTTCAACACACTGAATTCTAGCTCATGGTGAGGCCCAGTGCCAGGCTGGACAGTTCCCTGGAGCCAGGAGGAGAAGGGTGGAGGCACATGGAAGGAAGAGTGACTGTCTTGATAGGACTTTCCATGCCACAGTGAAGAACATCCGCTCGGGCCAATTTGCACACCAAAAAGACATGGGTCTGTGTCAACAAGAATCTTTCTTTGCTGCTGGCTTTAGAATACGGGACAAGAGGTCAAAGGAAACAAGTGAAAGCGTAGACTCTGACCCCAGGGAAAGGCAGTAGGTCTGAGGAGTGAGATAGTGAGGCCTTGAGGCCCTTCTTGAAAGGGCTGGATGTCCAAACACCCCAAGACACTGTGCACGGCTGTTTCCACAGCTGCCGCTGGCACCCAGCCAGGGGCTCTGGGGCGGCCGTTCCCTCTCTCACACAGCATCAATATGCTCCTGTTGTGAACTTTCCAGTTCAAAGTCTGGCAGAGCACAGCGTACTGAGAGCAGTGATGGGAGAGAGGACCTGGGTATCAGGAGGGGGAGGGGAGGATTCTCAGGATGCAAGATAGTCTGAGAGGAAAGCCTCAAGGGAAAGGGAACTGATACCCACTTTCTCTATGACCCCAGCACGATGCTACATGTCCTCATGAATGTTCCCACAGCTGGTCTTGACAATCCCTCCCCCCACCCCCCAGTGCAACCCACCAGGACGAAATGACTTGCTGGTGGTCATATTAGGTTAAAGGCTGAGGCAGTTCCTGGAACTGAAGCCGAGACTGAGACCTGCACCACTCACCAAGCCTCAGGACAGGATCTCGAGTCCTGTACTCCAAGCTCAACAAGACTCTTGTCATTTTTGGCACACTGGTGCCGAGGGAAACTCAGGCCCAACTTAGGAAAGGCTCATACAATTCATTGGTGGAGATTCTGTCTGTATTTCTGTTGCAAAGAATTGTCAAATGTAACTTAAGTAAGACCTTATTCAGTATTCTAGAAATAGGAGAAATCTGAAATAATAACCCGCTTTGTGAAATATCAGAAATGTGGAATGCCAAGTCCTTGTGGTAAGTCACATCTGCTTACATTTTGCTAGAGGATGTATGTGGGCCTTAGAACTTACAGCAAACAATAACTTTGACCCTCCAAAAAAATGGGGTAAATTATGCCTGAGGAATTCTGCCATTTTAACCATTTTTAAGTGTACAGCCCAGTGGCACTAAATACCTTCATACTGTTGTATGAACATCACACCATCCACCTCTAGAACTTTCTCTTCCCCTACTGAAACTGTCCCCACCAAACACTAACTCCTGTCTTTTCTCTGGAGCATCAGCTCACAAAGAACTCTGCATAAAGTACAAGCTCAGGAGGTGCACAGTGAAGAAAAATGAAATTTATAGTCATAAAAGAAGACCAATTATTATATAATACAAATAAGATGGATGAAAGGGAGCATATGTTTTTCCGTAACTAAAGACTAATAGCAGCTGCTGCTGAGAAGAGCTGGAGTAATTTATGACCTGCTTACACTCCTGGAACCAACTCTGACCAAGACCTCTAGCTCGTTAGCAGGTGGTAGTTAAGCCTAGTGTTCCAAGTGGGAAGAAAGACAGCCCAGGCTGCCAGCAGTGGGGGGCTACTTGTTGAGCTATCACCAAGTAGACAGGTCCTGGATGCTCCCCTCAGAAAGCCTTCCTTGACAGCTGTGAGCTGGCAATGGCCTGGATTTTAAATCCTGGTGAGCAAAAAGATTTCACAGATCCTCTGATACACTTCCAGCCTAGATGGGAGGCAAAGCCTTCCCCAGTATCTTTAGATGAAGCTGGGAACCAGAGAGAACCAATGACAAGGCTTTTGACGGATTCCCAGGCACTACGCAAGCCCCTAAAGCTTGAACGAGCAGCCTGGTCACTTCCATATTTATTTTATAATCTGCCAAGGACACACAGTCCTAAGTGCACAGGGTGAGATGAAGGAGATTTGTAGGAAGAAGCTTAGCTGGGTTTTCAGAAACGGAGGGATTACGCAGCAGTGATCAACAGAGCCACAGGCCAGCCTCCCTTGGCTATTTTTTGCTAAGTCTTTTCTGTTGTGGACAATGTGGCTGTCTTAGATTTTTCATTCACTTGATGACTGCTGTTCAACAGCTTTTCTTTTCCTCTTTTGAAGACGTGCCTTACTTTGGGCTTCATTCTTGGAAGACAAGGAGGCTGGGAAGGTGATCCTGAGCTGGCACAAGCTGAGAGTGCTGCACTCCAAGAGAGGGGGCCGATAAATATCTGAGCTTTGGAAGAAACTTTATGGTGTTTGGATTTTGTGCTGGCACCAGGTTCTGGGTTTGAAGCACTCTGCTGTCACACGGTGAACAGCCTTTCCCAGAAAAACTCTATAAAAATGAAAATACTTTATTGCCCTGGCCTTTGACTCTTTGAGATTCACACAAATATGGCAATCTCTTGCAACCTTTAATCTAATTAAAATGGAGTTTGCCTAAAGAAAAAAATGAGCTCTCCAACTGTCCATTTCACTTTCTGAAAAGCACCAGTCTTCTCTGTGGCGTCCAGGTTTTGTTTGCTACGCACCAAACTGTTATTTCACATACGTGAAAAGAAAATTGGCATCAAGTCCACATGAACTACACTGCTGGCAGAGGCAACACTACAGCTCGCCATTGAGAAGATTAGATTCCCAAGAAACTCCTCGAGCCGCAGCCAATATCCACAAACTAAGAAAGAGTATATGCATATGTGCAAACACATACTCACAAATTCAAAGAAGCTGTTTTCTCCCTGAGTGTTCAGGTATGATCCCATTAGTCACTCAAGTTACCCAGAGCTTAAATATCTCATTTGTGCACATTAAATACTAATTGAATGATAAATATACATTAATAAGAGAAAGGGAAACAGAATTATTTTTCAATTTCAAGCCTGTACATTTCAACTGTCTTCCTTATTTGTGCAATAAATAGGACAATACATAACTTCCCTGTAGGACTCACCAGATCATGTGGGTGAGAGAGTGTGTGTTTGTGCGCGCGCGTGTAAGGGTTGTGTCTTTTTAAATTTTTATTTTAAACTGTGGTTTATTTTTCAAGGTTTTTGGCTATTTAAACCTGTTGTTCTGCAGGCTGTTTCGCTTTTGCACCCATAGATTCAAATATGGAATCAAACCAAGAGAGAAGTGAAGAATTTTATCACCTAAAACTGCTGTGAGTGGTCTTTACCCTGAGATAGTGATTGAAAAACTGTAAGCCCTGGAACTCCAAATTCTGTGTCCCTTGGTGGTAATGCAGAAATAGTAACCACCTCAATGTAGAAGGCATCTTTAATTTGCACCTGGCCCTTCTCTTTAGGACCCTGACTTTAGACTACACATAAAGAAAGGGACTGGCAAATGACTCCCAAAAAGATGAGGCAGTCATTTGAAATTCAGATGAGTACTTTTATACCTTGGTCTTACAAGGTGGGATTTCTCTAGGAGAGAGAAGATTTACTTTGGGAAAACATTTAGAGAATATATTTTAACTTTAGATAATTTAAAGATTTTCATATTCATTTAGAAAAATAATCACGTTTTTCTCAGCCATTAGGGTACCACTATGGGGACAAATTTTTGACAAGTCCTTAACAGAACTGTCAATCCCGAGACTGCATCTTCCTTGCCTCACCCCTTGGATGACATGTGATCCAAGCTTGAACAATCATATCACCTCCTGGGCTCCAGGAATCAGTCCTGAATGGGATATATGACCCAAGTAGAGCCAGAGACCTTTCCTGACACTCACTAATGGAAGGTGGGAGGTATATGTTTTCCAATGGAGTTACTAAGATAGGAAGATGAGAATCCACAGCTATTAACAGCTATATTTTTTTGCCACAGGGAAAAGGCTGTGAGCCATCCTCAGAAAGAAGTAAACTAAGCACAATAAAGTTTAGCTGAGAGACAGACAGTGAGCCCAGGAGACACTGAATCCCAGTTTTGAGCCCTGAGCCCTGGTTTCTGCAGTTGTTCCTCAAATCCTATGAGCAGTTCCAGTAACATTCCAGCTACTTAAGCCAAGAAATTCCTTCTTTGCTCAGGTTGGTTAGAATCTGCCAGAACTGAAAAAGTTCTGAGTTAAGCAGAGACCCATCTGAACTTGGCCATTACCCCGTTGCTAACTCCTTCAGTAATCAACAGCTTTCCAGCTGTGTGGTGATGAATTCCACTTATCTTTCACACCAACTTTTTATTAGTGGCATCCCATATCAATTTCTATGTCAAGAAAAGAATATCAAACTTTCACAATTAGAGAGAAAAAAACTTTCCAGTGCTTGTGTATTTTTTTTTAAAGCAGAATTATATAAACAGTCTGCATTTCTTAGCACATGGAGAAACTTACATTCATTACTGAACATATTTATTGACTCAGGAGATTGCAGCACACAAATTCTTATCCACATCTTATTTTTTAACCACTGTTCATCTGCCTTATGTGAACAAGACAGGCCAAGAATGAGGCTGGAGAGGAATAAAGGAAAAGCTTTCTTGCAGAGAAGCACTTGAGTCTTCCTCCATATGTTTATATCTAGCTTACCCCCTTCATCCAGAGCCGCAGATCTCAAAGACGCTGGCAGGTACAAACATGCTCCCTTTTAATTACACCACCAAATTGCTGCAATAACTGATTGCCAGTTAAATAATTATAATCAAGTGCCCATTGTGCATAACAATCATTTAATGACTGCCATCCAAAAACACTGTAATAAAGAGAGCTTTAATGAAGAAAACTGGAAAAGTGCCAAGGTTTTATGGCAGTTTGCTTAAAGGGAAAGAGAATCATAATCTGTATTTAAGATTCAAAGAAGCCTTTAATCCAGATGCTCAACATTAAATAAGGGAGTAGAGTCATGTTTTGATCAAAAGTTACTGCATGCACAAAAGAAAGTAACATAAATGTTCTTTTAGAAAAAAGCTCCAGTAAATTATATTAAGTAAGTGTTTGTAGCCATTTGCTTTGGGGGAAAAAAAGGGGTGGAGGGTTGGGGGGGTGGAGAAAACCATCTGATTTTCATTGTGGACAAGAATACTTGGCCAAAATAAAATAAATTAGGATAGGATTTGATTTGATTTGTTTAATATCATTGGAAAATAAAGTGAGTTACCATCCCATCTACCTTCCAGCAATCATTCTTCTTCTATGGACCCTATTTATTTCTGTGCCCTCACTTTGCCAGGATAGGACTGTATCTCTGGAAAGTGGAATTATGTTCTGACACAAAGTCCTAATTGAAATGGTTTGGATGATCTCAGCTCTAGCAAATTCTAATTCTCATCTAAGAAAAATAGAAAAATAAAATAAAAAAGCTCACCGTGTAAAATTCAGACCTACTGGCAGCTCCTAGCCACTGCTGAGGCTCGGGGTGTTTGGCTAACAACACAGGGAGACAGCAATTTCTCCAACTGCAGCCATTTTCTGCAAACTGATATGCAGCCTGGCTAGCAGTAAACTCCACAGACTCCAGATTTTGTTCTAGTGAACAATGGAGAAAACTAGCAGCAAGAGCCACTCCTATCAAGGAAGCAGGAAAAGCAAGCCCTACACCAAAAACTGTTCTGATAGGTGACACTGGATTTGGGCTCCAATGTTCCCTATACCTTAGGGAGCAAAGAAACGGGACATGACCCACACTTTGCAGTGGGGTTCCTGTGCCCAAAGAAGCCCTGCAGTCCTTGGGAAGTCGTGATGCCACCTTGGGGCTGTGAAAGTACTCTAAGCATGGGGAACACAATCACACCAGGGGTTAATTTTTGTCCCAAGGTGAACATTTAAGATACAACACACTGCCCTGGCATTCTTAAGATAGCCTGAAATGCTCAGATTATGGGCTGGGTAAGTGTGAAGAGAGATGGACAGACAGATACAAACTCAGGTTAGGTAACACATCACCTTCCTGTCTCAGATCTAGGGCACAGGAAGGTCAAAACAGATTTTCCACGACCATGTTAACTTAAACCTGACCTAGGAGAGAAGGTACAAGAATTTAATTCTGGCACTGGGGGATTTTTCTGACATTTTAAGTTGTCAAAGTCAAAAAATATAGAAATGAATCTTTCTTTTTTTTTCTTTTTTTTTTTTTTTTTTTAAGTGGGGATGGGGACGAATCTATTAACAAAAGAAATTACTTGGGAATAAAGAATCAAATTGCAATCCAAGACATCCATGCGTAGGCCATGGTGGCTGCTGATAAGTCCAGAGAACAAAGCAAATCTTGGGGGTTTTATTGGGACAGATACATTCATTCACGTTGATGTGAAAGAAAGTTCATTGGCACTTGAGGTGCTCTGGGGAGTCGGCAAGCTCTGATTGGAGAGCTGTAGCAGTTACTATGTAAAGCTATTAGTAAGCTGGAGGTGTGGCCCAGTGGTAGAGCACTTGCTAGCATGTGCCAAGCCCTAGGCTCCAGCCCCAGCACTGCAAAACAAAACAGAAACAAAAAGACCAGGACACTAATCTTAAAGTTATAGTTGGAAGTTTCATCATTTTTTGCTAAATAAAAATAGTCTAAAGATAGGGTAGGTTGCTTTGTTGAGCTGTTCCATGAAGTGGTCCCTAGAGCAGGCATATGTGACCCACGAGTTTCACTCTCTTCCCCATGGCTCCTCCACTCCTTTTAAATAGAATCATACTTAATTTTAGATCAAGAATTTTCATGAAGAGTGCCAATAAATTTTCCTTTGGGAAGCTGCCGTTTTCTCTCTTGGGTTAGAGACATAGCTAACATAGCCTGGGTTCACCAACCCAAGCCTCAAGAGCTCCTAGTGCAGATCTTTTCCTTCGCATCTCAAAGTAACTGCCAAACCCCAGGGCATTCCATGTGTTTCCTGACAGGTCTCACACAAGGAGCTGGGCACCTGCCAGTCATGCTGCTCCTATCCCTTCTCCTCACCCATGTGTATTCAGAACCTAAGCTCTGTCCACCTCCCTTTGTAATAGGGAGCTGATGGGGGTTTTGGCATATGGCTGTGTTTGAGAACTTGTTGGGGAAATGCACATAAAGCTACCTGTTAAAATGATGAGTTCCCAACAGACGGGGCTATTACAGTAGCACATCACTAACTTTACGAGAAAACTCAAGTTCCTTTGCAAGATATGTAATAATAACAATAGCAACACGATCAACCTTGCTCACCAAACACTCCGAACATTATTATTTCCTGCCTTTCTATACCTGAATCAATTCCCCACATAGCAGCAAGGATTTTCAAAAAACATCAAAGCCAGGTACAGTGGCACATGGCTAAAATCTCTGCTTTTCAAGAGGCCAGCCTTGGCAACTCAGTGAGACCCTGTCTCAAAATTTTAAAAAGGTCTCAGTGATAGAGTGCCTGCCTGGTACATATGAGACCATGGTTTAATCCTCAGTACCACAAAAATCAATCATTTCCTGTCACTCTCCTTAAAGCACAACATACACTGGTTCTCATGGCCCATGAAAGCCTATGTCACTTGCTCCCTTTCTCCAATCTCTCTCCCTATATTGTCCCCCTAATTCCTCACACTTTGCCATGCAGACTGTGGCCTTCCCTGCCCTGCCTCACACCAAGGAAACTTGTTCTCCACTCAGGTCTCTGAAGGATGATCCTTCTGCCTCCATGGCTCCTCCCACACAAATTTGGCCCCCTTCCCTGAACTCAGGGTTCAGCTCAGAAGCCACCTTCTCAAAGGGAACCTTCCCACACTAACTGGGTTAATTCCTGGCCTGTTTCCAATTTGTGTATCCCTGCACTCATCCACTGTACCCCAGCACCCTGCTTCTTTCTCAATGTTGTGCCCATCTCTAGCTGAAAGCATCTTTTTTCACTTGTTCATGGAACTAGAATATAATAAGCTCTAGGAAAACAGACACCTTGCCTCAGCTGTCTTGACCACAATATCCCCAGTTCTTAGAGGAGTCGAAGCACATGACAGATGCGGCAGAGCCCTGCATGCCGCTGCCACTTAGTGGGCCTTAGTTTACTGCACACTCAGTTAGCCTCAGCCGAACTGGACTGAATTCAACCAAATGGCATATCCAGGGCACAGAGAACATCTTTCCCAGCCACTGTCTTGACAAATGAGATGTACAATGACAAGTTCACAATTGTGACCCATGCTTATGAAGAAGTTCATGGGCTCTTAAAAGCAAGTAACATGGAGATTGAGCATATGCAAAGAAATTTAGGGCTCTCCAGTATTGTGGGGTTCAAGAGAAGTTGTAGGAGATGCACATGACTACATTCTCAGCACAGTAAATGAAATACCATACTGTGGAACTGGTACCCGGGTTATATTTAAATTAAACTCTTGATTTAACACTTACATGCACTCCCAGCGAGGTTCAGGCAGAAGTAAAATAGATTTGAGAGTCAGAATTCACCATTTTAATGTGAACAGCACTATAACTGCATTTAGCAACAATCCCATCTTAAATTCACACTTGTCACTGCAAACGTGTTAATCTTATGCCCTTGGCTTTACTTTAGAAGCTGGATCTCATGCTTTCCCAAGTATCCTAGAGCTTCGAGGCAAACCTTTTGGAAGATGGCCTAGTAGACTCAGAGCTGAATTCTATATTTCCCACCTGTGGCAAAGTATCTTCTCTTAGTCTTAATTTTCATATCTTTTAAGTGGTGGTAATGATACACATCCTACAAAAGGATGCTATGAGGAACAAATGGGATGATCTGGAGAAAGGATCTGTTGGTGTATTCAACAGAAAATTAGTACTCAAACAACATTTTCTGGGCAAGCAGTAGAAGTTCAAAAATTCTACGTGCTATTGTTAGGGAAAGCACACTGGGTGCTGCAGTTTTGCTTCCTGAATGTCCCCCAAAGGCTCATGTGTCAGGTTTGGTCATCAGTCTGTGGTGCTATTGGGTGGTGGTGGAATTTTCAGGAGGTGGGGCCTGGTGGGAGGAAGTTAGGTTACTGGGAGGCAAATACATGAAGTGGACACTGGGTTCCCCAGCCTGTCTTTCTCTTCCCAGTTGCCATGAGGTGATCATCTTCCTCTACCACATGCTCCCACCATGATGTACTACCTAAAGCAATGGCACCAACCATGGTCACCTACCATGGACTGAAACTTCCCAATCTGGAAGCCAAAATAAACCTGTCTTTTCAAGTTAATTATCTTAGGTATCAATGGCAGTAGCAAAGCTAACTAAGACACTGGGAAATACCAAGAAAACACAAGTTATAGATGGGAAGAAATAAAACAAAGCCCAAAGTGCAGTTTTATGAGTATTCCCAGTATAGGAAGAAGGTGTAAATAGTGGTATTTTATGGCTTGATCAGGGTGAAAAGTGGCATCCAGCAGCTAAATACTAGAAAGTCAGAAAACAGATGCAGCAAGAAGTTTCTGAATATCAGAAATGATCAGTTAACTATAAAAAGAAAGTTAAGGCCAAGTATTTTCCTAAAAATTGTATTTGCTTTAAACCTATGTAGTATGAAAGAACTCACAACAGGATTCCAGCTTAAAAACCACTGGGAATGTAACCATTCCTTGTGATGCCAAGAAACACAAGTCATCACGACAAATTGCTGTGTGCACGTCACTGGACAGCCCAGGTTCCCACACAAACTCTGCAGCTGTCAACCAACACAGAGGCTGTGGTAACAAGTCAGGCAAAAACAAGCAGCAAACTGACCATTTTCAAAAATCCTGTGAAGCTGGTGTCCACAGAAAAAGGATAACATAAGCCACTTACTTGGGGTCTCTCTTATCATTTGGTTATAGGGAATAAGAAAAAATAGCAGGAACAAAAAAGAAAGGAAATATAACCATAGTTGGCATTTTGTTCAGTTTTTTATTAACCATGACAGTTTTCTAATTTTTTTTTTTTTTTAAACAAATTTCTCCCTGACCTTCAGGTCACGTGGTTTGGGTGGAGATGGAACATACCCCAGATCTGAGAAAGAGCAAACTCCATCCCTCATTATGATGACTGGGTCATTACCAATAAAGCAGGATCTTAGCTAAGGTCATTACAAATCAGCTGCTCCTTTCCACAGGAGTGGCAGAGCTTGAGGATATCGTCCTGGGGCTACCAGTTGCCATTTTGCTACCATGAGGCAAGAGCCTGCCCAACAATGGGGATATATAGCAAAAAGCCAGGGAAGGGAAGGAGACAGAAATAAGTACGTTTTCTGATTATTATGGCCCGATTCTTCATCTCTACCTCCCCACATCCAATCATCCGTTTGTTCATCAAAAAACGTTCTAAGTGCTGAGCTCACAAATAGTGATGATTCACTATAAAAAGTGGGAGAAAGGACTCAGGGAAACCCTCAGGTAGGATGAAGTCTTGAAGGCTAAGAAAGTCTTTGCCAGGTAGACAGAACAAGTTAAAATGGGAAAGTAGGAAGTGCACAGAGTCCAGGGGGATGAAGCCAGGTTTGCAGCTGCCTGAGGCTGCTGGGCTAAGGAGTTTACCTTGTCCTTTGGCAGTCTCTGAATACCATGGTCAGACCTTTTGGAAAGGGAAGCCAGGTGGCAGGAAGGGACAGAGAATGAATGCAGGGCTCACTGGGGCCTTTGCAGTCAATTGGAAATGGCTGTGGGGAGTTTGACAGAGAAAATCCAGACAGGGAGGCAGAAGTCTATGATGAAAACCCCAAACTACTAAGAACTAATTCCATGAAGATGACCTGAGAATAATTCTGGTCCATGGAGTTAACTGCATCTCAGAGGAGAAAGACTGATGAGAATGACAGGACAAGAAGGTGATCAAGGGCTGTGCTTTTCTGAGGCTCCAAGCCTCAGAACTTCCTTGCCAAGGCCATCTCTCCAACCTAACTCTGGCCCACTCTCAGGTGCTCAGCTCAGCTCAGCTCCCAGCACCCTACAGGGAAGGCCAGGCTTCATCCCCTCTGATGGCCCCTGGCCTACTCCTGTATGTCTTCCTATCTTTTCCCTTTGAACTACTCACTGATTATACTTTTCTAAACCTCAACATCCTCATGTGTAAAATGGGAATCTGACATTAAATAAAACCAATTTCATGGAGCCCAGTGCATGATACTACTCAGTACACAGAAGCTGCCACACTTCCTGCTACAGATGAAAGAATTTGTATCACTAAGAAACAGAGATATGCTCACACCTGGCAGTAGCTGTTCACTGCTGGAGATTTCTGCATCTTACAATAAATTGAATTTTGTTGTAACAGTAAGACAGAAGCACTTTACTGGGTAGTTAAAGCACACAGACACAAATGCATTGTCTTCAGGCCTGGAAGAAATCTGGCTGGGCTCAGGCTGGATAAGAAAACTCCTGATTTGGAGACACAGGTTCCTCAGGTGCAGGCCTATCACCATCCCTCCTCTCAGAGTATGGAGATGGCTGGGTACATTGTGACCAAAGGAAGAAATTCAGCTGACCGAAAGGTGGATTTGCTTTATTTAATTTTTAAAGCCAAATCTACAGAGACATCTTGTTTACAGAATTTCCTCCTACCCTCTTCAACCAAGTCATCTTCTGCTGACAAGTCAGGGCTTGATTACCAATGGGTCTGGTTTAATTGTGCAAATGAGCACACTGAGTGAGAGATGAGAGAGCCATATGCAAAGGCCTAACAAGACTGGGCAGCTGTATGCTGTTTCAGCATGTCTGTCCTCAACACCCACACAGAGCCTGCAGTGCCAGAGGGGCAAATGTGCAGAGTTTGCAAACATTATAGGAATATATTAGGTCCACTTAGGGTAGTGGTTCCAAACTGATTTTAGACCAAAGATGGTATCTGTTGAGAGTCTGATGCAATCAAGCCACCCCTAGCCACTCATAGCACACACACACACAGACTATTTTATACAAGTCTCTGGGTGTTCAGGGACCTCCCCACACCCCTCAAAGCCCATCTGGGGTGTCACAGGAATTTGGAGGACAGATCCCAGGGCTTGAAAGAATGAGGTAGGTGGGTTGAGAGTTCCTCTTCCCAGGACCCAGTTTTCATCAAGACATAGCCTACTATCTTAAATGTCAACTCTCCCCAGGGACAGGGCTAATGAAGGATGTGAAACTCAAGAGGCAAAACATCTATCTATTCACTGTCTTGAGCTGCATGTGCCCAAGTCCAAGTGGCTGTGAAAACCCTTAGAATCTTGGTGATCTCCAAGATACTCAGTAAATTAGTCAAGGAAGATGCACTGGGGGCGTGGTGAGGGAAGGGGGGCGTGGCCTGTCCCTCCAGGAATACTTCAGGGAAGCTGGGCTCTCAGCGCCACTCACTCCTTCCTTACATATGCAGAGACTGCAGATTCCTTGGGTGATTTGTACTAAATCCAAACAGTTAAAAATAATTTGCTAAATACCTTCCTAGATAAATTGAAACCCAAGACCTTTTTGAGCTCTGTCCAGCCATACTTCAAAGGGCAAGCAGGGAAAGTCAGGCACTTTCCTAACTCCTGAGTCAGACTTTTGCTTGTCAGTCTTCTGATGTCACAAGTCAAACTATGCCACCAAAAGCTGAGTAAGCATCTTTAGGAAATGGAGACTCGACTGTAAGAACACCAGCATTTCCAAACTCAAAGCATCTTGGCCCAGTCTCTAACTCGGCTACTGTATATAAATTCAGCTATGTCCTGGGGATGGGGGTGTAAAAAATTTCTGTGTTGTTTTGGCATAAAAGAAGTTGAAGGTGAAAAGAATGAATAGCAATATCGTATCAGTCACTTTCTTAGGCAAGACGTAAAGTAGTAAACAAAACATGTGAAGTCTTGGCCTTTATGGGGATTATATCTGAGTGGAACTAGGGTGGGAGATGAATCAGAAACACAAATAATTTTAAATAGCAATAAGAGCCATGTAGAGAATAAAACAGAATAGAGAATAGTTGGCTTGTGCCCATTTTACAAATAAGTGAGGAAAACAGTTGTGTAAAGCTTCACAGGTATCAAGTAGTGAACTGAAACTCGGTTATCTGATTCCCAAGTTGTTCCCAATGTATCCCATGCTCTCTCTTCAGCTTCCAGAGGAACCAAAAAATCTGCAGAACAGATGGGATAAGAGACTTTGTAAAACTCTCCTGCTTTGGGACAGCAGCAAAATTCCAAGCTCTATGAACTCAAGCAAGTGTGTCAGAGCTGCTATTCTGCTACCAGTGCAACTAACATTTGGGTTTCTACACATGGTATTTAACAGATTTTAATCCTTAATACAACCCTCTGAGAAGGAAATTATTGTCCCTGGATTTCATAAAAGGGCATGAAGGCCCAGAGAGTTTAAGGAACCTGCTGGAAATCACAGAGCTTGGGTGCGCAGAAGCTGTGTTCCAGGCCTCGTGCCTCTGAGCATGCTACTTTTCCATTACACCACGAGGCCTCCCAGAAGGCTCCCCAAGGAGCTACATTTGTCTCCCACTGGGAGACAAGGCAGTAAGTAACTTGGCAGTGGCAACAGGAATGAGTGACTGCTTTGTGTCTCTGCCAAGCAAGTATTCCATGCCCTCTGCAAAAGGACTTGGACATAAAATTCAACTGATCTTTAGCAGCTAAGCGTTCTAGAATTTGCTGGAGAATAGTCTCACCTACTCCATATGAGGTCCAAAATTAAGGAGGAGGGAAAAACACATATTTATGTCTCATTCAGAATTCAAAAAGTCATAAATCCTTGAGGGACCTGGCAAGTGTCTCTAAGCCGCTGTAATCATGTTGCCTTGTATAACAAGTCTTGTGATGTCTGTAGCCGTTCCTTGCTATAGTAACAGCAGCCTGAACGATGGAGTCCTTCTTCTGCCTGGGGGATTGTTCCATTTTCCACATTAGGAATAAGCAGCAGACTTTAGGTTCTAAAACAGAGCCAGAAACGCTGACTAGAATCCAGATGCCCTAAATATAATTAGAGCTAAATTTTACTGCCCTCTGTGAAAGACACAAATGAAAAGAATGTAGCAACTTCTAGAAGACGGGTCCAGAGAGTGAAGCTGTGAATAGATAGCCGGGGCTCTGATACAGAGAGGCCCTTGAAGCTCACTGGAGACTTTCAATCATCTCCCCTTCTTCATATTCAAAGATTTTTTTTTTTTTTTAAACAAAAGCCAAACTTACCAGGCAAGCAGGAGGTGCCACAGGCTCATTCTAATAAACCAAGTTTTCATTCAGTTCTAGAGCTTTCTGGAGGTGTCCTCTCTCTCACATCCACACATACACACACAATTTAAGTTTTCAGGGATTGATCTGATACTCAAAAACTGATTTTAATTTATGGTCAATCACTTCTAAATTTTATTAAAAAAATAAACTGCGATAGAAATGACACCCTTGTTTAACACAAAACTAACAGAAAATAGTAAAAAATGCCTATGTCTCACTTTCAGATGTGACTATTATGATGACAATAATAGATATAGTATTCCAAGCGCTTGCTATGTGCTAGGCACTGTGCTAAGTACTTTAGCAACATTATCTTATCTAATCCTAAGAGTATTCCAATGAGATTATTTTTCATTTGAGGCACTGCATCTTAGGATAATACTATAACTTGCTCAGCTGGTGAGAAGTGGAGTTAGAATTCAAATACAAGAGTCATCTCTATAATCTATTCTGTAATAAAGGAAAAAATCACGTTCCCAAACAAAGAGCCACTGCTTCTGGCTACTTGCTGCCATAAAATTCTGAATTAAATTTGGTTTCATAGCAATGACTTTCCTCCTGCATTCATTTTTCATTTGCAGATATTTAACTGAATTGTAATAGTGACAACAACAAGTCCATCGGGCATTCCCAGGTTTGGCAAGAAACACAGATGGCTCTTGGCATGCATATGCCTTGACTAGTAAGAGCAGAAGTGTGATGTGTTCTAGAAATCAGCCCACCATGAGAGAGTACCCCACAGCCATGGATACCAGGTTGTGTTCTACCAAGGGCTGATTAGTTTATCTGGAGGGTTTAGGGAAAGTTAGTTAGGAAAGATTTGCTGTGCGCGCACACGTGTGCTCGTACACACATACATGTACACACACACGTATACACACACACACACTCTGAAAGCAAGTTAAACCTGTTGTTTTTAACTTGCTCTTGTCATTTAAATTACTTAGTCATTCCTCTCTTGGTGGACTCTATGGTTTGTCACAGACACCTTCATTTTTGTTTGCCCAGCACCTTCCTGTCTTCTGGGAGCGACCTCTTCCCCAATTCCAACTTTGTTCTTTAATGGATCTTGCCCCCAGACTACCCTGACTGGCCCCAAAATGGGCACTGGGCCCAGACTTTTGAATTTGCAAAGTGAGAGGACCTGGGCCAGTCCATGTCCATGCTGGAGGCTGTGATTATTTGGGTTGGAGCTACCAGCAGCCATGTCCCTGCCTTGCAGGAGCCCGTCTCCAGGGAGAGAGCCTGCTCCTGCTACTCCTAAGTGTGCATGGGTCACTTCTTTCACTTATGTGCACAGCTCCAGCATTCCCACTGGCCCATGATGGTTCAAGGTGGGGTTTAGGTCATTTGAAATCAAGAAGAGTCTGCAATAATTTAGAAATGGCACCAAGAGTGAAGAGCTGAAAGTGACCAAGTCTAAACACAGAAAGGGATGAGAGAGGGCAGGTGTGAGGCCCACAAGAAATACGCCATTCAGAATGGGGAAAGTCTCCAAGCAACTGGCTAGTTAAGTGTCCATTTAGGGGAGAGCTCTGCCCACTTCTTGCAACTTCCACATGGTGTGTGGACATGGAAGCAGAAATGGGATGTGTGTGCACATCGCTAAGGGGGGCCTTTTCTGCTTCTGTCAGCAACATGAGTCTTCTTGAACTTACAAAGTCGATATCAGTGGTTATCAAGGAAACAGTGAGAGTCCAACAAATACAGGGGAAGAGTCAGGGCCCTCATATGATGGATTTAGGTGTAGTAGGATGCTTGAAAAGCTTTAAAAACCTTTCTAGCTCAAGAAAGACTGCTCTGGTGGGTGGGGAAAGGCTGGGCAATTCTTAGAGTCAGATAAATCCCAGCCAGAAGCAGGCTTCTGATAAGCAAATTACCCAGTCAGGCCTCCTCTATCTGCTCCTACACCTCAGGAAAGAAAATTCATCTGCCTTAGTCATCTGGGGACCAGGTGACTAGGCACTGCCCCCATAGTTAGACCCATTAAAATTACTCAAACCAGCCAAATTCTAAGGTGCTTATCCTTGACTTTTCCATGGAAACCCCCATAAAGGCTGTGGCCTAAATCTTCCCCTCCCTCACTCCAGCTTTTTGCCTCCTGGCCACCCTGGCGTCTCTTTCCCATGCAGCCCTGCAGGGCACGTCATACCCTCTCCTTCTAGACGTGTGACCATGAAATATTCATTTTCCTGGGCCTCATTCCCCTTCTGTGGCTGCACCTGACTGGCCATCTATATGAGACAAAACCCCTTAATGATGGGCAGGGAAGGCCCTGAACTTGAGGACACTTGGGGCAGGGAAACCATCCAGTGCTCCAGCAGCCCTGGTGCCACCCTATTTCTATATCCCTGGCTTCCACTTTCCCTGATCTAGCCCTCGTCTTCCCCAAAGGTCTTAGCCACAGCTAAACTTCTAAAATATTGATCCATTATGACAAATTAGTCACACACCCCTCTTCCTGGGTGTGTAAACTCACCAAGGACCAAAGGAGATGAGTTACTAATGGTGGCACTGTATGTATCCTGAACAGGCAGTCACCAAAAAGTGTCAGAGGGGCGGGGAGATTGGTCATGCCAGCTGACTCACAGGGTAGAAGTGGGGCTTGATTAGCTGGCACCTCCTCTGTGCAGAGTGAACTGTCTGCCTTTCCCAGGCACAGTCAGTGGTCCTTTCCTTTGTGCCCCAGTTGCACTTTATAAGGATAATCATTATCTCACTGTACAGAAATTACTTTTTAAAATGTTTATGTCTTTGGCCAGAATAAAATCTGGGAGGTGGGGGTAGTACAGGGATTTTTTGATTTATTCCATTTCTCTTTTGTGTGTCTTATACAAAGCAGGAATGCATTCAATTTTCATGGAATAAATTAATGTATTTCATGAATCACTACATTCCCTTTTCCTCTTGAGTGGAAAATAATCTGAAGACACTTGATCTTGAATGAAACTATTGCTGGCAAAGACATGACCTGGTGCAACCTTCTCCCTGGCCCACAGCAGGTGTCACTGTTTAGTGCTGACCTGTCCCTCGCTTTGTCTGAGCCTGACTGAAGAACCCTTATTAGCACAGCATCCCAGGCAATTGCCCCAGCTGAGTGAACCAGCCATGAGAAACACTGATGTGACTAGTGTAGCCAGCCAGAGGTAGACTAGAGATACCTGATGACAAGAGGACACAGGTATGACGACCTTCATGCCACTACTAAAAGATGCCAACAACTGCCAGACAGAGCCCCCTTATTCCCTTGATGCACAAGATGTCCCCTTAACATAATGCCAAGAGAACAAGTGAATTTGGGGAGTAAACAATTGACCCACTGGGGTAGGGAGCACTATGGCTATCTATATTTGCATGGTTATTGTTGCTTTAAATGAGCCATTCCACCTTGAGATGGCTCAGAGTTGGTTACCAAACTCTGAGAGCATAGTGACTTAAATCCCTGCATGATTTCAAATGGAGGAGAGGCAGTACAGCACAGGAGATGTCACAGATCCCGGAGCACCGTTCCTAACATGGTGTTACAAAGACTGCATATATTAATATGTGTAGGTGGTTAGAGCACCTACAGTGCCACCATTAGTAACTCATCTCCTTATGTCTGTCACATAACAATCAGCTACTAAAATAGTTCCCCTCTTATCTAGCGTGGGGGACATGTTTCAAGACCTCCACTGGATGCTTGGAAATCAAAGATAGCACTAAACCCTATCTGGATTATGCTTTTTCCTATACATATATATATGAAAACGTTCAATTTATAAATTAGGCACAAGAGATTAACAACATTAACTGATAACAAAGGACAATTATAATAGACTACAATAAAATAAAAAGAGTAGCATCATTCCTCTTACGCTTTGGGGCCGTTATTGAACAAAATAGGGGTCACCTGAACATGAGTGCTGCAATATTGTGACGGCCAATAAGACAACTGGGATGGCTGCCAGTTGATTAACAGGAGGGTAGTGTATACAGCACCAACACTCTGGATGAAGGAATGATTCATGTCTCCAGAAGGCAGAGGAAGACTGTCAAATTTCATCATGCTACTCAGAGTGCAGTGCAAAATTTAAAACTCAGACTCGTTTATTTTGGTAATTTTCCACTTTGTGTTTTTGGACCATGGGTAACAATGAGAAACAAACTCCTGAAAGAGAAATTTGTGGATAAGGAGAAACTACTATTATATTTTTATATGTGGCCTGGTTAAAATGTACCAAATAATTACAATACACCAATTACAATACACCTATTATCAACTAAATGAGGCTTGATCTATGATGGCATTCTTGTTTGCCCCGTAGTGATTTCATTTTTAACTGAGGGCTATTGCCTTGCTAAAAAGACTATGAGAACAGGTCTGGAAGGGTGACAAATTTTGCCTGCATTTCCCCTTTTCCCAAAAGAAATTACTCTGGGCTGTTATCAGACAAAAAGGCAGGTAACCCATCACGTCCATCTTTGCTTTGGCTGCTGGGAACTATCAAGTTACATTTTGTGTTGAACTTTGGAAGCTTTCCAGTTTAAGTTTACTAATATAATCACTTGTAGAAAAAATTTGTCTCTTTTTATTCTCATTCTAGGGCTTTACATTTAATTGTCTCAATTGTTTTCAATATAACTATCTTAAATATTTTTTTAATCAGACAGAATGTAAATGTAAAAAGCATACATTTGTCAGATTCTTGGTGCTGAATGTCAGCAAAGACATGTATGATGTATCATGTATTTATGTATTATACATACCATAACATTTATTAACACAGCTAGTATCATGTCAAATCTGTAACGATACCAAAAATGGCTTTCAGCATGTTGATGTTTCACTGTGATGATCATCACCTCTCCATGTGTTTTTAGGTGTTTGTAGATGTCACTGATTCATTACATGACTGTCTTTCAAAGCTGAGCCTGAAGGTACCTTCAAAAACCCTTCCCAGACACAACTCTTCAAGGCACCACACAGGACTAATTAGCTATGCACACAAGATTAATTGTCATTAATTGTCA
The DNA here is from genome assembly GCF_048772815.1 of Callospermophilus lateralis. Lineage (NCBI taxonomy): Eukaryota > Metazoa > Chordata > Mammalia > Rodentia > Sciuridae > Callospermophilus > Callospermophilus lateralis. The sequence goes on from NC_135324.1 coordinate 5,233,197, forward strand.
TCCCTGGGGTGGTATGGTTACTTTGTGCCTCCTACATGCTATGCAGTGTGAAGGCTTTTGTTTTTGAGATAGGGTCTTGTTACATTGCTGAGGCTGGACTCAAACCTGCCACCTTCCTGCTTTAGCCCCCCAAATTGCTAGGATTCCAGGGGTGAGCCATCACTCTCACTTCAAGTTCTGACTATATGTTCTAGTATCCTGTTTCCCCAATCTGGAAAAGAAGAACAGAAATTCTTTCACTCTTAAATTTAAGTTTGCTGAATTCCCGAGTAGAGAACAAGTCATTATTCAGAGTAAGAGTTCTGGATAATGTTTCATGAAAGAGCAATTATGCCCAATAAGAGATTCTCTTTCTCTTGTACTTGAAATTCTCATTTCAGCTAGGGCATTGTGGTTCTCTATCTCAGGTCTGTCATCCCTCAGGTTTGTCATCTGCTGCTGGGAAATCAAAAGCAGAGCCGCCACATTGCTTACTTTAAAAGCAGCCACTTATCATACCCAGTATTTTATCAACCGAGAAAAGACCATTTGCTGACTATGCTGCCTGGCCTTCTCCTTCCTGCTGGCAAGGGTTTAGAAAACAGAACTTCTGATCTCACCTCCAAGACAACCAGAGGCCTAGTAAAACCCAAATGTGACTTCTAGGCTTGCACTACAAGTCAGCCACAGGCCTGCATTTTATAAGGCTGGTACCTCTCTCCTTTGGTGAGGCCGTTTTGTCAGAGCCTGAAGGAGGGAGGAAAAGAAGGGAGACTTACTTTCTTTTTAATGACTTTTACAGTGTCTTTAATTGTTTTAATTACTGGTGGTAAGTGCAGACTCTGTGAAACCCCTCTTTGCAAAGGCACGGTATTCTCCCACAGCTGACTACTCTTCAGAACCAGAATGGAGCTCACTGCTGTCTGGCGGGAGACAAGTTAGAAGCTGACTTTGCAAGGTAGTTTCCCTTGGAAAATTCACACCTGTAGGGTGTCCTGTGCCCATTCCAGCATTTGCACATCTGGTGGCCTCCGATATCTGGGCCTCAGAGAGGCCAAAAATTTTTATAAGAGTGTAGATGCAACATGAACAGAATTAACTAGAGTTAAACCAGGGAGAGAACTTTCAAAGTCTTCCCTTCTTTCTGTTTTCATGTCCAGATAGTGATTATGGTGCCTTTTTTTGTTGTTGTTAATTAGACATGGCAGTTGATACTAGAGGGACTAGTACTGCCTTCTGCCCTTCAGGATTGAAAATTCTTAGGAAAGGCAAGATGCTAAATACCAGAGGTTTATGTATCAGAATATGTAATGTTGACAAAAGAAGAGTATGAAACAGACTCACTTTCTGACTTAGCAATTCCACTTTTAAGTATACACCCCCCCCCAAAAACAACTGAAAAACTGTGTCCAGGTAACAATTTTAACAAGTGATCATAGCAATGTTGCTCCTCATAGCCCCAAAGGGGAAACAACCCAAAAGTTCAACAATGGATAAAGAGGAAAACAAGATGTGGCATACGAATACACTAGAGTACTACTTGTTCTTAAAAAGGAGTGGAATTCTGATGCATGTTGCACCATGGATGGACCTTGAAAAGATTATGTTAAGTGGAAGCAGGCCCTTAGAAAAGACCACATATTGCAGGATTCTGTCTACATGAATGTCCAGAATGGGCAAATGCATAGAGGGACAGAATGCAGATGACTCACAGCCATTAGGGATATTGGAGTATGTGGGGTTGGGGGGGAAATGAAGGCTTCCTACTAAAGAGTACAGGATTTCTTTGGGGGGTGATGAAAAATGTTCTAAGTAGATCCTGGCAATGAGCGCACAACTCTGTAAATATTTTTAAAATCACCAAATTGCACACTTTAGAAGGGTAAGTTGTAGGGTATATAAATTGTATCTTGATAAAATTAGGTGGAGAGAAAGAGGGAAGAGAAGGAGAAAATATTAGTAGGGACAGAGCTATAGAAGTTCAAAGGAGAAATAAGAAAAAAAATCTGTCTTAGATGGTTTCAAAGAACATAAGACAGTTTAGGAATCTGAAGTAAGTTCTGCTTGGTGTGAGTCTCACAGGGTACCAAGATGTAACAGGGACTGTGAGAAATTTTTGAACTTTACTACTTGAGTGAAATTCTGCTCAGAATTAATAACTCATTTTCAGAAAATGTTGCCAAAAAGTCTGCAGTTTCTAGGCTCAGTCAGTTTTAGATCCTCATTTGTGAAAGAACTTGAAAGTCTGGCATACCTTACTCTACGATGTGTGGATCTATTCGGTAATTTGTCTGACCACTTCTTTTGAATTTACATGCAAATCATGGAACTTGAGAGAAACTGGGCTGACTTTTCATGAATTGTCCTTTTCATAAGTCAGGCTGTCTTTCTATATGTCATGTTCTTTCTGGTTTCCATCATTTCCCAATGAACAATGGGGAAAATATGGCTCCCTGGAGGCAGGATCTGAGGCTTATGTATATTTGTACTCTCTACAGAAGTGCTGTCCCAGAGAACTTTTTGCAATGCTGGAGAAGCTCTGTATCTGTGCTGACATAGAGTACTTGAAATGTGGGTAGTGTCACTGAGAAACTAAAGTTCTCATTTTAATATTCACCGATTTAAACTTAAATCTGAACTGCCAATTTTGGCTATAAGACAACAGGGCACTGTGGTATCTAGAACAATACCTTGTTCTCATAGGTTTTTGACACTCATCTGATCAACTCAAGGAAATGATTCAGGAAACACATACTGTGAGCTTCCTCTACATGGCAGATGCTCTGCCAGATGATGGGTATGAGTAAAATGTAGCCTTAAGGAAGCTAGAACTCATGGTTGCAAGAGACAGAAAACCCTGATTTGCTCCAACCAAAAGGGAACTTATTGGCTCATATGACCAGGAAGGCCAGGGTCATGGCACCTCCATGGCATCTGGGTTCTGGACTTGGAGGAAAATACCATGGCCATCTGTCCTCCTCCTCTCAGCACTGCCAGGCTCGGCTTTCTTCCCTGTGTGGTCTCCATGCCCAAACCGGCTTTCCCTGTGTGAATATACAGCTGCCAGAAGGCGGCCCCAGACCAGACCTCACACTGTCAAGAGCTAACTTTTCATGATGGCTTGCTAGCCAGTCTCCGGGGCTCTTGGTTATGACTGGGATGTGTCCCCATTTCTGAACCAATCATTCTGGCCTGGGAAACAGGATGTGTTGTTCTGTCTGGGGTCTCAGTGACTGCATTCCAATGACAAGTCAATGGTGGTGCAAACTCTACCAGAAAAGCATAAGGGATAGGGTGAGGTTGTGGGTGATCTCTTGGGTGTAAATTCAAGGTGAACAATAGGAAGAAGATTAATGTTCCTAAGTAGGAAAAACAATGAATATCCATTCTACTGTTGCACAGTATTTTTCTTTCTGCAGTGCTGGGGATGGAACCCAGGGCTGTGCACATGTTGAGGACTTTGCGCTAACATTGAGTTACATCCTCAGCCCAAGAGAACCATTCTAGTCTCTACTTTGAAGTGCTCAGTGTCTCTGTAGAGAAACCTGAATAAAAACCCCTTGCCAGATCTGCTGGCTCAGTACTAAAGAAAATACTACTTAAAGGGAAAAGCTCAATTAAGCAAGATCCAGGTGGAAATGAAAGACCTATTTACCCACATGGAATTTTCTCTAATGCTGTCTACTTCTTCCTGCGTAACGCTCCCAAGACCCTTGTGAGAAAAGATTGTGCCTATGAGATCTAGAAAGCTTTGGGGTGGAGCAGCAGGCTGACCCAGGCCTGTATAAAATGGGCTTCCAGTAGAAGAACTAAGGACACACCACTCCAAAATATGTCAATACACCATGTGGACTATTTTAAGGCAAGGACACTTGAGAAGCAGCAGTCACAGAAAGAGCTGTCCTTTTTGTACTCATAGCAAACCAGAAAATTCCTGTGAAAAAGAAGTTGTGCTGCACCAAGTGAGGAAATGACCCTTGTCACCATGCCTGGGTACTGACTCTGCAATGGATCTATGCAGATTAACAACCTTTACCTCCCACATGCTAACCTTTAGATTAAGGATCCTAACCCAGACCCCTCTGTCTTATCACTTCTTCATGAGTTTATTATCCTTCATCTAAAATTATTTAAAAGCTTTTTGTGTTGGCCATTTCTCTGGGTCTTCACTCTTATGAGGGTCCCATGTACATGTCAAATAAAACTTGTATGTTATCTTCTGTTAGCCTGTCTTGTGTCAGTTTGGTTTCTAGAACTGGCTGAAGATCCCCATTAAGAACTAGGCTGGGGGGGCTGGGGTTGTGGCTCAGTGGAAGAGTGTTTGCTTGCCTAGCACATGCGAGGCACTGGGTTCAATCCCAGCACCACATAAAAATAAATAAATAAAATAAAGGTATTGTATCCAACCAAAATAAATAAATAAATAAATAAGAAGAACTAAGCTGGGCCGGTGGTGCACATCTGTAATCCTAGCGACTCGGGAGGCTGAGGCAGGAGGATAGTGCGTTAAAAGCCAGCCTCTGCAACTTAGGGAGGCGCTAAGCAATTCAGTGAGACCCTGTCTCTAAATACAAAAAAGGGCTGGGGATATGGCTCAGTGAGTTAAATACCCTGGTACCAAAAAAAAAGAACTAAGTTGGGTAGAGGTGTCCTTATCCTTCCTCCATATGCCTGCCTGGGTTTCGGACTCCAGATGTCCCTTCTGGCACTCCTGTCGCTGAGGGTGTGCTCAGACCTTAGAAGCCTGGACATGTGGATACAGGCAGGCACAGCACAGCCCACCCAGGGAAGGGACATGCAATGGCCAGTTCCCACAATGCAATGTGAGCCATCTATTTTCATAAGGGCTACTCTAAGACAGATTATTTGTGGGCAGGATGACTCACCAGAGAGCCAAAATGAATTTGCTCCACATAGAAGACAAAGGGCTTGGAACATCCCTGAAATGAGAAAAACTAGCCCAAACAGCTGCAGCACTTTAGGGCCTTTTAAATAGCCTCCTCCTTCTCCACCCTTTTCTAGCAGCTCCCTCTCTCGCTCTCATTACATGCTCTCACTGAGGTTCTGCTATTGTTGGCTCGGAGGGACAGCAGAGGTTGGGAAATATTCTTTTTTAGCAAGCACTTCTTTTTATCCATTGGAGTTTTCTGGTTTTATCTTTTGCAAAGATGGCTTTGGATAACTCAGAATTATTCTGAAACATCTTGGCTTGTTTCTAAAAAAGCTAATAAAGCTTTTGGATGAGGCTTTCCACATCCTAAGGACATTTAGGGCTCAGGCCACATGGCAAGAAAGTCCACACCCCCATATGCTCTCCTCCAGGGCAATCTAGAGAACTCTCAGCAACCTCAAGTGACCACTACCTCCCTTCATTGTACAGGGAGGGAATCTTTCAATTTGAATGTGGCTCTCTCTAGGAATGGTGGACAGAGATGTAGGTGCTCTAGGCTTAGTAAGAAAGGAGGGGCTATTTGTTCCCACTACCCTTTATGGATCCTAACAGAATGCTCAAGTCAGCATTCTGTGACTGGCCTGCTCTCCACTGGACCTGCTATGGCCCACAAGACTGTACTTCCTACAGATAAGAACTGGTCCTTCCACTAGGCACAGTGGCAAACACCTATAATCCTGGCTACTTGGGAGGCCGAGGCAGAAGGACTGAAAGTTCAGCCTCCACAACTCAGCAAGGCCTTATCTTAAAATAAAAAATAAAAAGAGCTGGGGATAGAAGTCAGTGGTAGAACACCTCTCTGTTCAATCCCCAGTTGCTGCCCCTCCTCCACATACAAAAAAGGAAAAATGAATTGGTTCTTCCTTGGGCTGGCAACACAGGTGCTCAATGAATGCTGGTGAAATGTGGAGTGGCTCTTAACACTAATAATCAGTTTCCTATCCAGAAAAATTTTTCTTCTCTTCTACTTTACTCTGTAAAGCACAGTCCCTAATCCTAATGAATCTTCAACTCTAAGGTGATTCGAGTTTTAAAACAGTCTTCATAATGTTTTTTGTAAATAAACTACATTAACTGGCTCTTCATTCTTCCAGAGCTAACTCCAAAGAACTTGAGTAGCTCAGATTAGCAGGACGGAATCTTCTTTCCAGAACCCCCTCTTCTTTCCCCTGTCATACTGTCTGCCTAAGTGCTTAGTGGACCTTTTTATGGGTTTCACCTTCTCATTCATTTAAAAAAATAAAATTCACATACCATAAATTAACCCATTTAAAGTGTATTAGTTGTTGGTTTTCAGTATATTTTCAGAGTTGTGCAACTGTCAACATTATCCAAATGCAGAACATGTTCATCACCCCAGAGAGAGCACGGTATCCACAAGCAGTGATTCCCTGTCCACAAACCACCCCCGCCAAAGTCCCTGGTAACTACTAATCTGTTTTCTGTCTCTGTGGACTTGCTTATTCTGAAAACTTCATAGAAAGGGAATCTTATTTTCTTTTCTTTTAAAAAAAATATTTGTTGTATTTTCTGCAGGTGCCAGTTCTTGCACTGGGTGTGGCACCACAGATTGTATGCCTGCCTGCCTTCTTAGTCCAACAATAAACACCTGCTGTTTGGAGAGCTCCCAGGGTTTTCTCTTGGACACAAAAGTCATGCACGCCAGAGGCCCTTTGTACCAGTGATACACCTGGGCCAAGAGGGCCCTCAGCCAGGTTGGGTGTTATCGGGTGATGCCACCAAACCCCAAGTAGTTCTAGGAACCCAGACCTTCACCTCCCATCCCAGTAAGTACCTGTATCTGACCTGCTCTTTTCATAAAGGATTCCCCCTCATAAAGATTCAGAAGTTTGTGGTTGTTTTAAATGCATTGAGCCCAAGTTGTCTTTTCTTTTTCATTAAGGCCAAAGAAATTGTTCTCCTAGGTTTCCAGTAAGGTTTTCTGGGTTGTCCTGCTCCAGGTTGACTGTACTTAACACAAATGAGGAGAGCACACCTTGGCCTCTCTGTATACCTTGAAATAAGGTGATCTTTGGAGGATGGGATAAGTAAGAGCTGAGACACCCAGGAGGACAACAGCCACTGCGGGGGTCTTTCATCTGATGAGATCCAAGAAAAAAGATGGGAAACATCTTATTTCAAGTCAAAGAGAAAGTATGGTCTTGGAAAATATGATTCTAACTAACAAAGCTGGAACTTATGTAACTCTAGAAGAATCTTCAAGGAGGCTAATCAGGGGCCACATGGAGCTGGAAAGGGGATCTCAATGTGTCAAAAATTTGTTAATGTCTCTGCCACCGTCTAGAAATCAGTAAGATGGTGAGTGAGTTATCATAGCTCCACAAGAAGAACAATAAACTCCTGAATTATCAAGTGTCTCCTCATGTGTGTATGAGTAGCAGCAGGCAGGACAAATCCAGAGCCTAGTTTGTACATCCCTCTGAGTTTGGTTTGTGAGAGTTAGTCCCTAGGAGTTTTTTGTTTTTGTTTTTTTGGCTGGACATAATACCTTTATTTATTTTATGTGGTGCTGAGGATCGGACCCAGCATCTCGCATGTGCTGGGCGAGTGGTCTACCACTGAGCCACAACCCCATCCCCCTTAGGAGTCTTTATGCACTGGTAAAAATAAGTTTCTGATCTGAATAGGTAGCAACCATGGAACACGATGACCTACTCAAGCACAAACCTGGAGAACAGAAAACATAGAATGTGAAAACCAAGTCACATGTGAAGCCCTGTCATTTAGAAGAGTAATTCTACTGGCTATCGGGAGCCCCAACTTAAATGTAAGAGACCCACTACAAAGTGGTAAGGAACACAGGTTCTGGAGACAAACTATAGGGCCTCCATGGACCTTAGCTTCATCATCTGTGGAATAAAGTGGTAAAGATCTAATGAAATAATCCTAATGATGCTTAATACACCAAGGAACACAGTGGGCCCTGGAGGTCAGTCATTATGTCATCATTGTCTGGAGGAGGAAGAGACCACCCTGGTGGCAGGGGAACCCCCAAGAGGTCAAGGTAAGGCAGAGCTGTGTCAGTGGAAGGCTGAACTCAGTTCTGATGTTGTAGAACTGACTTCAACTCCAGGGCTTCCAAGGGGCTCCTGGGTCCCCTAAATCCTTGCATGCAACTCAAAATGATCACGTGCCCTCTGCAGCCAATGTGTTTTTCATGTAAACACACTATCATTCAACCACTGTGTCTTTTTCTGAGGACTTATGTGAAAAGTCCTCTCATGGCACCTGTCAGCCATGAAAGTACAAAGGTGTGGTCCCTGCCTCCAGAGGCTTTTCTCTTCCCTGGAAGGGAAGGTGAGAAACCTCATGGCTTGTGATCCAAACCTCTGTTAAGTCTAGGCCAACCATGCATTTGGTGCTTGATTTTTTTTCTTTGTAATTAGAGAGTCCTAACTAGGGAAAGAAAAACCCCTACTCTAGCATCACTCGATTGTACAGCATGAGAGACATAACAGTAGCTTTAACTAAAATCTGTCACATCTCCCTCTCCCTACCCCAGTCTCAGTACATGTCTCCATTCCCTTTGAGGTATAGCAAAGTGGTGAGAAGGTTCTGGAACCTTCCAGTCCCCCATTCTCAGGCTCATGTTTTGCCTGGCTCATGGTGGCAGTTGGTGAAGGCAGACACCCAGCCTCCATGTTACAGGCTGGCATGACACTCCTTCACCGTCATTTGAAGGGTGGTCTGTTATGCAGCCACTGCATTCATGGCCGCCTCCCTTCTGTTTTTCTGCTCAGGGAAGGGAGGGTGGGTGTTCTTTGTCCCCCATGGCACAAGGCAGACTCTGAGTATGTACTGACCTAGGCAGTCTCTGCCTATATCCACCCTCCACCTTGTGACACTGTCTTTTTGAACCATCATTTAAGGTTTCTTTTAAGTTCCATGGGGTTGCTACTGTCTGGACATTACACTGGTGCAAAACCTCAGGCAGGGGAGAGAGACTCTTTGTATTTGACAGACAAATATCCAGGGACAGGGAACACAGGGAGGCTCCATTCATCCTGGAAGTGTCCCTAGTTTACTGATTGCTCTGTTGCCTCAAGAAATTCATAGCACCTTCGGGCAGGGGAGCAACAGTGTAGTGTTTATTGAAATCTACATCTGGTAGCAATTTGTTCAACAGCAACCAGCCTCTCCTTCCTCCTTCTCTTCAGCCAAATAATCCACAGGGGCCCATAACACCCCACAACTGTTCATTTGTGTGAGGCCTGTATTGTGTCATTTATGTTCCTAATTATAGATCTGAGCTTATCAACAAGTTTTAGCACAGTAATTTTTTTTTTTTTTTTTTTTTTTTTGATTGCTGAGCAGACTAAAGCTACATGTTCTGAAGCAGAGGTGCTGTTATTGACCACAGCCCTCTGGGTTGAAAGATGAAGCTGCATGCTGGTCTCAGGCTCCCCCTCCTGAGACCATCCTTGGTCAGAAGCACTTGCCTTAGCTGCCCCAAGTGCTGTGGCCTCATGATGGCATGCAGGAACTTGCAAAGACAAAGGGCTGGGCATGCATCTAGAAGGAGACTTCTGTGTGCTGTGGAGGAAGAAAGATGCATGCATCCTAATCTTGAAGAAATCTCTTTGAGCGGTGGTATTGTGGGATGCTGTGCAGATAATTCATTAAGTGGCTTGATGAATAAATAATCCTTTCCTGCTGTCTGTGGTTTGATAATATGGGGGTAAATTCAGAAAGCAGCATAAGTCAAACCTGTGGGCAAATCAGGGGACTGGAATTTCACAACCAGCACTAAACTCCTTAATCTGAGATGCTCTCAGAAAAACAGAATTACTTAGTGGGGTCAGGAACAAACATGGGAGTAGAATTAAAGTAGAATGGACTTATAAAGAACCCCTGTCATATGTGCTCAGCATCTATCCACCCACATCCACCCCTCCTTTGGGGGCCCTCTTCCCCTGTCACTCCAACCTGATTCTATAGGAGGCTACCTATCATGCTCCCTGCTCGAGCCCAAGCTGGCAAATCAGCGCAACACTTCTCCAACTACTGCAAGTGGTCCAGATAAGGCATATGACCATGCTTGGCTAATCAAGTCCTTATCTGGGAATTTGTTTTCAGAGGCACTGCAAAGATGCTCTTAAATAAATGATGAGATTTTAGAACTATCTAGAACTATGTTTACTGCTATATGGAAAAAAGAGAACCCATTATCAGTGAGAAAGAATAAAGTTGAAAAAAGAGTATAGAGTTGACAAAGTTGGTCATCCACGAAACCCGCCACTCTAGAATCCTTGAGGCCAGGAGTCTATAACCTAGTTCCATTAAGCAATAAATAACTTTTTATGCCAAACTAAGTTGAGCTTTTGGTTTCTGTCATTTGTAACCAGGGTCTAGATGGCTACAAAAAGCTTTTTACTGAAGGTTACTGCTTGATGACTAACTGAGCATATGCCAGTAAACATACTCTGAAAAAATACAAAGTGCCACCGACCACATGCCATATGGTTATCAGTGGCAGATGGCCCTAGAAAGCTCTGAAGCCAGGTGTGGTGACACACATCTGCCATCCCAGTGACTTGAGCGGTTGAGGCAGGAGAATCCCAAGTTCAAGGCCAGCCTCAGCAAGTTAGCAAGGCCCTCAGCATCTTAGACTCTATTTCAAAATAAAAAAGAGTTGGGGATGTGACTCAGAGGAAAAGCACCCCTCTGTTCAATTCCCAGTACCAAAAAAAACCAAAAAAAACAAAACAAAAAAAAAACACCAAGAAAAGGAAAAACACCTCTGAATTGAGGGGAATCTTAGAATTTTTATTATGAAGACACAAGGAAGTGGACAAAATGGTGTGATGTCTCTCACAGTGCTCTTTGCTGGCCCCAATAATTACCAGCCCTTGGCCCAGTCCTGGAGGGCAATGGTCTAAAGCTGTCCCTGAAGCACAGTTGGTCCACTTTGGCTATGCCCTGGTTCCAGGACTGAGCAGTCCCCCAGCCAATTGGATTCAGGGATCAAGGCCTGGCAACAGGATGGAATCTTATAGGAGTAAGTTACAGGTCAGAGATTCACAAACTCTGAATCTTGTCAGGATTGTATCCTGTCCAGACATGATGGCCTGATGTGTATCTGGTTCTTTTTAAGGCTCATGTTTGACATCTTCACATTGCCTTTGGATGTGTATATTGCCACTGTAGACAATGATTTCAGAAAACCCTGTTAGTGCTGAAAGAAAAGCAGCTACAAATAAAAATATTTTGGATGTTGTCATCAAGTTTCCTCTATAGGCTCAGCTAAGGAGTTTCCTCATTTTTTATATCTCATTTACCAAATTACATTATAGTCTTACAGAGAAATAGTTCTCTGGCATACTTAATTCATTATGTCCCAGGGTCCCGTTTATAAAACACCCCTAAAAACTTAAGTTGACCAATACATATCTCACCTGTGGTAACTTTGAAATAAATATTTGTGTTTTTAGGGTTCTATTGAGAAAAGCAACAGGTAAATAACTAGCAATGATACTCATTAGTATTAATGGCATCATTAACATTATTGATGACAATAAATTATATAATTCCCTTAGATTTTGATTTTAAATCTATTTTAATGCACCCGTGTCAATTTCTGTGAAATAGTCTCAGAACTAAAAACTTGGGACTTAATGGGTTAATTCAAGGTGTGCACAGGAGGGTGATCAAAACCCATGAAATCCAGGCATTAAAGACTCATTCCATCATTATTACAGAAAGTAAGGTTAAGAGGGATTTGGTGATTTCTAATCTAACTGAGTCAGGCTTTCTGGTGCAGATGTGGTCTATATACGATGTTTTTAAAAAAAGGCTTCCAGACAATTCTGATAGGCAGCCAGGGCTGAGAAACACTGCTCTAAAAATCAGCCAATACTTTCATTTAGTAAAGAAGGAATGGAGGTCAGAGGTATGAGACTCTGATCAAGTCACACAGCTGGGATTGGGGCACAGGTTGCTGGGTTCCATCATATTTTTCGAGTGAATAACTAGGTCATTCTATTGTGCTTTCTTTTAACAGTAGCTTCAGAAGTGGGACACATGAGAATTTTTAGACATGAAGTAAAGAAATAAACCATTGGGGAAGAGGAACCCAAATAAAAAATAAACCTAAGAACTTCAACTTCCCTGATAATCAGGAAAATGCAGATCAAAAGCCTAAAGAGGGGCTGGGGCTGTAGCTCACTCAGTGGCAGAGCGCTTGCCTTGCACATGTGAGGCACTGGGTTCGAACCTCAGCACCACATAAACATAAACAAATAAGATAAAGTCATGCTGTTCAACTACAAAAAAAATTTTAAAAAAAGGCTAATGAGATAATGTTACACACTTAACAGATTGGCAAGAACCTGCACAAGATGGTAGCGAGATTTTGGCAAGGATACAGAGTCACAGAGACTCCCATATACTACTGTAATCATTTAATTGGTAAAAAAATACTCCAGAAGACAGTTTGCAATGATCTAATCAAGTTGAAGACCAACAATTCTCATTCCAGGTAAATAAATAGCACAGCTCAGTATTAACTGAACAACAATGCCCCGTGAACTTATCAATTCACTTCTCTGACCCTTGACACCCATTGCAGTCATCAAAAGGCAGGTACAGAGATGCCCCAAGTTTACAGATAAAGTAATTGGCATCAGTTATTTCACTTCTTGGCACTTTGCATCAGGGATCTTGGATGCTTTTCTGCCATGGGACAGTCTAGAATCCTTTCTTTATTTCTCCTCTTCTGTACTTGGAGTTTCAACCTCCAAGGACCACCTCCAAATCTGGCTCTCTCCTGGAGCCCTCTCCTGCACCCGACCTCCTGAGATCCTGCGGAAGTGCCTGTACCACAAGCAGGACTCTGCAAACTCGCGGCCTGCAGTTTCCATTACTTTTCCATCTTACCTCCCCATCTACACATGCCAGGCTCCTGAAGGGCTGGCTTGTACCTCTTTGGGTCCCACACTATCATGAACATAGCAGAAGGTTGATAAATATTTCTTGGTTGACAGAAGTTGTGATAAAATAGCAACAATATTTATTTTAAAAAAATACACACCTTAGGAGTTTTCACATCACCCCTACCTGTTTCCCCAAAGCTGAGAAGCAAGACGGATCAAAACTAAGATCTTAGAACCACAGATCAATTTAATTTTACAGTCTCAAAATATGGAAACCCCCCAAATTCAACACATAGCAGCTGTTATACTTGCAACTGAGAAGGGTCAGCTGTAAAAATACAGCCCCTAGAAGAACACTTGCAGGGCACACTGTAGGAACACCTCCGGGGTAGCCCTCCACGACAGATCCACAGCCAGAAAGCTGGGCTCAGCTGTGCCCTGGGCCATACTCTGCCTGCTAACCCCCCAAATTCCCTAAGTTTTCACTTTCTCACTCAGACTCAATCTTGAAAAATTCTTCCAACCCAGCAAAATTCATCATTTGATCTGTCTTAATAATTCAAAGGCACATAAAACCATCAGAGCTTCTGACCTTGTCAAAGAAATCAGTGTTCCCTTCACCTCTGAATCAATAGAAAAGGATTTAAAACAAAACAAGGCAGTCTCAATGTTCAATGTACTCCTCTCAACTCTTCAAGGTTTTGTTTCTGTTTGGCTTTTTCAAATACTGTAAATAGTCTTCATGGATCTATTCCAATCTCAAAAACTTGAGGCACTGGTGTTGGATGGGTAGGAGGCAGTGCTCAGGACTGGCTGGCTTATAGGCTGCCTTGATCAGACTAGCATGCCCTGGTGGTCCCTAGAGAGATCTGCTGGAGCAGCAAGGACCTCTGCTGCAGGATGCCTCTAGGATCCTGGCTCCTCCTTCAGAGGGGAGGAACAGGATGTCAAGGGAGTGGAAAAGATACACTTGAGTTTATATATACCAGGTGGTTAAATATCATAAAAATATTTTAAGTACAAAGTTCCCAACCAGAGGGAAAAGCAAATGGCTAAAAATCTGTGAATTATGGGGAAAAATCTGAATCTGTACTAGATTTTATGTCATATTATAGAATCAGTTCCTTGTTCTAGTATAGTGGTATTCTGTTTACACAGAAGGATGTGTGTATTCTTGGCAGATTAATAATACAAAATTAGGGGTGGTGTCACCATGTATAGAACAGGCTTTCCAACAGTTCAGCAAAAGAGAAAATATGTACAAGAATGAGCGAGTGAGTAGAGAGTGACAATAAGATAAACCAAGTGTGGCAAAACACTAATGGTTGAATCTAGGTGGAAAAGAAAAAAAGATTGTGTGTTAAAAGGGAAATTTTAAAAATTAAGACCCAGGCTGAAATCTGCATCTTTGAAACACTTACTGAAACTCACAAAAATAGACCACAAAGTGCTTTCATCTTCCCCTAACCTCTCTACTCGTGGCTGTAACTGACATCTTGACTCTGTCCCCTCCCAGAAAGCACCCAAGGAAAGCATTTAGCCAGTGGCCCCTTCCATACTGCCCCCGAGGTGAGCGGAGACCAGGCTGAAGTACAACGAAAAGAGAAGAGATTGTTATGATGATCTGCGCAAAATCCATGCCTACAAAATGTGAGCAAATGTCCTTCTGCCAGTGTTGTCAGACACACGATGAACACTGCAAGCAGATGGAGCCAGAGAGGAGACAGGAAGTTCCCCAACTATACATATAAGGGCTGTATGCTTGCTTACTTTTGAAACATCTTTGCGGAGTCACGATCTACATGCCAGATCAATTCATCCATTGAAAATGTATGATTCAATGGCCTTCATATGTTCACAGTTGTGCAACCATCATCACTATCTAAAATTAGAACATTTCATGGCTTCCACGAGAAACCTTTACCCACAGTCAGTCATTCCTCATTTTGTCCCCAAGCCCCCATAAACCACACCTTGGCAACCTCGGTTCTTCCTTTTGACTTTGCCGATTTTAAAATTCTGGGCATTTCACATAAATGAAATTATTTAATATATGGCCTGTCATGATTGGCTTCTTTCACATAATGCAATGCTTTCAAGGTGCATCCATACTAGGGCAAATATCAGTAGGCTTGTTTTTTAACTTTTTATTGCCAAATGATATTCTACTACCATTCCAATGTAATGTCCATTTTTTTTTTTTTATTCATGTATCAGTTCATGGACATCTGGGTTGTTCCCAATGTCTCACTATTATGAATAATAGTTTTATAAGCATTTGTGTACAATTTTTTGACTTAAATTGAATTTAATTGATACATAAAACATAAGAATTTGGGGTTGTAGCTCAGTGGTGAAGTGCTTGCCCAGCATGTGTGAGGCCCTGGGTTCAGTTCTCAGCACCAAATAAAAAAATAAATAAATAAAGGTCCATCAACAACTAAAAAAATTAAAACATAACAATTGTACATATTAACAGGGTACCATCTGATATTTTGATATATGCACATACATTGTGTAAAGTTCAAATCAGGTTAAACATATATATCTCCTCAAACACTTCCTTATCACTTCTCTAGGATGAAAACATTCAAAATTATTTCTTCCAGCTTCTTCAATTGTGTACAACTCTGGTATATATGTGTTTTTGCTTCTCCTGGATATACACCAAGGAGTTGAATTCCTGGGCCATCTGTTAATTACGTATTCAACTTTTCAAAGAACTGCTAAACAGTTTTAAAGTGGCTGAAGCATTTTACACTCCCACGGGTAGTGTATGAGAGTTCCAATTTCAACTTTGTCAACAGTTGTTATTGTCTTTTATTTTAGCCATCTCAATGGGTGTAAAGTGGTAACTTTTAGTGTTGTGTTTTGTTTTTTGATACTGGGTATTGAAACCAGGGGAAAGCCATATCCCCAGTCCCTTTCATTTTGATACAGTATCTCACTGAGTTGCAGAGGCTGGCCTCAAATATGATTCTCCTGCCTTAGCCTCCCAAGTTGTTGGGATTGCACTGGCTTCTTATAGGGGCTGTGATTTGCCTTTTCCTGATGGTTAATGATGTTGAGCACCATCTCATGTGATTATTAAACATCTGTATATCTTCTTTGGAGAAATGTATATTTAAATTCCATTATTTGAGCTGTATGTCTTTTATCATCAAATCGTAAGAATTCCCTGTATACTCAGATATGACTTATATAAAGCTATTTTCTCCCATTCTGTAGCCTATTTTTTTTTCATTTTTTTCATAAGTGTCTTGTGCACAAAGACTTAAATTTTGATATGGTCCAATTTATTTTTTTCTTTTGTTAGGTGCTTTCTTGTTTAATTGCTTATGGTAATTTTGAGGAACAGAAATTATTAATTCCATTCCACAAGTGAGGAAAATGAAGTCAATGAGGTTAATCATGGCCCACACCATATGCTGGGGCTGGGATATGAGCTCAGATTTCCTGATAGGCCAGGGCTCAGGCTGCTCACATGCTCCCTGAGGATCAAACAATACAGTTTTTTTTTTTAAAGAAATTCCTTAGATATTAAATGTTCCGCATTCTAAAGATGCTGCCATTACTTAAAATCAGGGAGCTTTGGAGCTCAACTTTGGAAATTGTGCTGAAGGATGAGGAGTGACACATTTTAGGAATATGTTCAACTATGGCTAGGGTCAACTTGACTTTACAAAGAAGCCAAAAGTCCTGGGCACAAAGTCTGACATATGAGCAAAGATATTAGGCTAGATTATATAATTCTGGAATTATATATACCACTACACCAATCAATACAAAGTTATGAGAAATGTTAGGGCCCAAAGTAGACCTATATCTCAAAAGATTGTGTTTAAAAATGTTTCTAGTAATGGCACTCAGATAAAATAGAGACCAGAAGACATACATAAGATGCATTAACAGGTAGTTACTTTGATGTATTTTAGAGCATTTTGACTTAAAAATTGAACCATCTTTTTCTTTGTTGGTTATACCTGGTATGTTCAACCTACAGTTCAACCTTCTCATTTCAAGTGGGTAAACAGATGTAAAAAAAACACTTGATGTTATTCATCCAAGGTCACAAGAGAGCACTAACAGAACCAAGACTAAAATTCATGGAGGACTCAATTCTCATGTTCTATTTCTTAATCTTTGCTTTGCTTTCAGTATTTATGATTTCCCGCTTCTCTCTCCCAGAGGCCTACAAGTGGATTATGCCAGCCAAGCCTTCTTTTGAGGGGTGAGGAGCTCTTCCCAGACATCAATGTCTATTCTCCAACTGGATCCTTCCCTAATATCAACCTATCTAAACATCTCAAATCCCTGTAGATAACTCTGACAGCAAATAAGGACACATTTTATAAAGGGAGCTCTGAATGAGATACTGCCAAGCTTTAGTTAAAAAAACAGGCTCTAGTTTCCAACCTAAGAAATAAATGGCTTTCTGCCTGCTGTTTCTGTCTCTCCTCCCCTCTCTTAGGAGCGAGGGCCAAGGCTGTGTCTTGAGGGATTGCTTCATAAGAAAAAAATCAAGGCAGGGCGCAGTCCCAGGATGAGCCAGCGCAGGTTGGAAGAGAGCTGCAGAGGACTCTGGGAAAAAGAGAACTGGACTCATGAACAGGCGAGGTCAGCTCCCAGAGCCCTCTCTCTCCATTGGAAACAGGTCTGAGTGCTGACACGGGGTTTCCCACAGCTTCTACTGGCCTCCAAAGGCATATTTGTCATCGGAGGCTCTTGATGAAGCTGTACATAAATATCTGTTATTAAATACAAAACAAAAAAAATATTCCACAGGAACCAAATCAAAACCAGCTGTGAGGGGGAGAAGCCAAAAACTCAGTGTAAGTGCAAAAGGCCCAGCAGAAACACTTGTTAATTGTGTTATTTACTTTGCTGAATAGTAAACTGCTGTGCCAATGAAGTCCTATCACATGACTGTAATGTTTTTCATATGACTTTCTTGCTATGAGAGAAATGGACATTCTATTTTCTAGAATTCTGAATTTTGTAGGATGAGTCAGAGTCTGAATTTTAATTCAGGATGGGCCCATCAGCTCAATTCTGTTCCTTTCTGTCAGCGTACATATAATTTTACAGTCTATGTTATAGCTGCTAAACATTTTTTTAATGGTTGCTTATTAATCCTCAAATATTCAGAAGCAAATTTTGCATCACCAAAAACTGAACAAAAGTGCAAATTATATTAACGCTATGTCATATATGCAATCCTGAAATCACAACTGCAGGACACAACTTAATTACTGACAATACTGTCAAGGTGAGAAAATAAAATATAGCCTAAAATTAACTCTGGAATCATGGAACATGGAAACTTTCAAAATGAGGGTAAAGGATTTAAGAGAAGTTGAGTCATGGGAATTTGAATTTGGGAATTTTAAATTCTCAAGTATATACCAATATGGCTCCTATTATTAATTCTCTAATAAATCAGTCTTTTCTCTAAGCTAGATTCAGTTGGAAGATTTTTGGCATTTCTCACAGAACAATGTTGAACCCACAGGTGGAACACAGAAAATACATGCAAACTGATATTTCATCCACAGATTGAGAAATAACCCTAGGAGGATAAGTCAGAGCACATTTTATGGAACATGGCTAAGGCATTCACATGTTTGATTTAGATCTTCAACAGATGAGGCAATTAAAAAAAATTGGCAAACTCCTGAAGAGTTTGACTTGAACACCTTACTGGTTGACTACTTTAAGGTCATTTTTTAGGCTTCAAATAAGATAAAGAGATGGAGGAGGAATACCAAGTCAGGGCCAATCTCTAAAGACCCCAAATCATTCTCAATAAGGGCCTTGAAAATAAAGGTAAAAATTATCTTATTTACCTGGCAATAGAAGATGGGAGCTGAGTGAGCCCTTCCTCTGCAGGACCTTGTCATAGAACATAATTATAATTTGGCAACCAGATAGCCTACAAAGAATATTGATGTCTGTTGATGCCTGACTCAGGCCCCTTCGTTATTAACTATAACACTGGCAAGACAAATGGCTCTGTGATGAGTGTATTTAATTTTTCTACATGTAACCTTAGATAACATTAATCTCATTAAAACACATATTTCTCATTTAAATTTATAAAAAATTATACCCTAGTTTTACAGCCTCTCTTCCTTGTGCTAAATAGAGGATAATTTTCCTTTATTTGGCCATATTAATTTACCAGTTCTTTTCTTTCCTCAAGGCTCCAATTTAATCCATCACCAATGCCATCAGTTGTCTTTACTCCATTACCTTAAAATCATCACTACCTGAGATGAACACATCTCTACAAGCCTGGGCTCCAGGACCAACTTGTGCTCTTGCACCACAACCCTTCCTCCAACAAAACTCTCTAGGAATTTGCCCACTAATCCCAATGGCAACACCAATACACCAGCAACCAGCAGTCATTTTTGGATATGTGATGGTGGAAGAGGGGACGTGAGTGCAAAATTTAGGGTTATATTAGTCATTCTCACCAAATCTGGATGGTCCTGCTTTGGATCCATGTTCTAATACAATACAATGGGCCCCTGTCTATGAAAATACCGGTACTTGGTGTCTCTAGTGGGATCAGCTTTGCATTCTTCATTCACCAAGGAGAATGTGGGGCAGACAGACCATAGGTTTTGAAGGATATAGGAAACTTTATAAAGTTTGTTTGGGAGGCCATGAATTGCTTGAGAGTTAGATAGTGGTAACGGTAGCACAATCCAGAATATATGAGAAAACCATTAAATTATACACTTTGAAAAAGGATGGGCTTCATGACATATGAATTACAACTCAATAAAGCTGCTATTTAAAAAGCATCTTGATTTTAGTAACTTGGCTCAACTGCATCAGACTGCTCACGATACTGAAAAACACTCTGAAGACTCAGCCTCAGAGACCTGAATTGGCTGAAGAAGCCTCAGGTACCTGGTCCTCCCCATTCCTGCCAAAGTCCAACTTTATTTTAAATATAGCTTATCATCCTTCAAAACTAATGGAAACATTTGTCCTCTTCCTGGGAGACTTTTCTTGATATCCCATTACCCCAGGTAGGAGCAACTGCTCTCTCAATACTTCACATGAAAGACATTTTTTTTTAAATATAATCTTTAGTTGTCAATTGGCCTTTATTTATTTATATGTGGTGCCGAGAATCGAACCCAGGGCCTTACACATGCTAGGCAAGTGCTCTACTACTGAGCCAAACTCCAGCCCCCTAAGACATTTTTTAATGATACTAGAGCTCAGGATTTATATCTCTGCTTCTCACACTCAACTATGAGCCTGGGAGGGTCAGTGTTTCATTCATTTCTGTATTCAGTGACTCCCACAGTGTCTAGTATCAAATTTTTAAAAGATCTTCAATAATTTTTAAAAATATTGTATATAGTATTTAATAAGTATTATTTATTTATTTAGAGCAGTTGTGTAGCATGCATGAGACCCTGGGTTTAATCCCCAGCATCACTCACACACACACACACACACACATACTGCATATATATATGTTTAAACAGGGTATACAATTATATTGTCACATATAAGTATCTGGTTGAATCTTTTGCAGTTCTGATTTGATGGACAAGGTTACTAATATAAATAAGCTGGAGTTTTTCTATATGGAGGGTAGATTTTTGTGCTTTGTTTTTTGGTACTGGGAATTTAACCCAGGGCACTATCCACAGAGACACATTCCCAGCCCTTTTTACTTTTTGAAACAGGATCTCCCCAAGTTGCTGAGGTTGGCCTCAAATTTACAATCCTCCTTTCTTAGACTCCCAAGTTGCGTACAACCATGTCCAGCTAACTTTGTACTTTCATCACTCAATATATGTAAAAACAATGGAAATAAAGTATGTAAAACAAATTTATATTTGGTGATAATACATTTATTTTGCTTTACAAGCACACACACATTTTTCATAGTAATGTAAAATTTTTGTTACTATTAGGTCCTCTAGTAAGACTGTATTTTGTGTGTTAAGGTCTTCTCTTAAAACAGTCCTGTTTAGAGTTTTTAAAGGAAAATAATGATGTTCTTTCCATGACAAGCATTACAAACCTAAATACCTGTAAGTGTCAGCAACTGCAGAGCAGAAAATATATGGAAAATATTCCCAAAGAACATCTCTGGGAAGCAAACTAACAAGTGTGCCTGTCTCCAGGAAGGAAACTGGGGACTGAGAAGTAGGCATAGAAGGAAGAGTTTTATCTATCTATTTATTTATTTTTGTGGTTGTGTGTGTACTTTGTTGGGAGTCCAACCCTGGGTCTAGTGCCTGCTAAGCACTAGATACCACTGAGCCACACCCCAGCCCTTCACAGAAGATTTTTTTTTTTTTTTGTCTTCAGACTGTATCAACTGCATTAGTGATCCATAAAATGTCATTCTCAGCTCTAGCTGAGCATCACTATGAAGGAATGTGGACCTACAGTTGCCAGATCTGATTTTTTCAAAGAAGTTGAAATGGGAAAATCCAGACTTTTATGTAAAACTTGTGATTTTCCAATGTTGGCCTTATTCAGAATTTAACATGTAGGGCAGGCCAAAAACACCAGAACTACAAGCCACTTCTGGCTCACAGGCCAACCAGTTTATCATCTTTAAAATCTGATGTGTGGCTTATGATTCCAGAACCATAAATATAACTTAATGGTGGAATATTAAAAAAGAAAACTCAGGCTTGTAGGTGAAACCATGCCCTTCCTGCCCCACCACTCGTTAAGTCACTATTGTTCTCTTAAATCTCGGCTTCTCTTTTGAGTCTTCAAAAATACTCTCAACATTTGACCAATGAAAATGCAAAACACACCTGGTTCAATCAAGGAATCTGCCCATCATCCCAGCATCTGCTCTGAAGAGTGAAAGGCGGGTCAAATTCAAGTTGCAATTTTTCCAGCCAACTAATGAGAAATATATAAACTATATTTAGCTGGGTGGCAAACCTTCCCCAGGCCATCTCATCAAGTGATTGCAAGTTGCACAGATCTCCATTACTTCTCCCCACACCACCAGGCAGGACGGCACTGCTCGAAAGACAAAAAGTGGCCAAAATCAACATGTTCTGAGCCCTGTTTGGGAATCCAATCACAGCTCTGGGAGAAATGGTCAGAGTCACTCAAAGTTCTGCAAAGATGCCAGTCATCTCCTAAAACTGAAGAGAAGACATTCCCTAGGGTTCTAACTATTGACCGTCAGTGGAAGAACTTGTCTGTTTAACGCCCACATAACACCAAAGCAAGTTTAAAAAGAATCACTTTCAATTCTAAGTCCACCACCTTACATGTACTAGCTTGATTCCCTGGAGCATCTGAAAAATCTCACCTTTGTCTGCTTAAACCTCCAATGAGTTCAGCTCTGCTATTTCCACATAGTTTCCTATACTCAGTGTCAGCTTCACCCCTCCAAACAGCAACATTTTCACATTTGGCTGGTCCAGTATTGGGCTTGGCCAGCTACTCACTGACAACTCGGGGCCTTCCCCAGTATCAAGGATACACAACTTGTTACAAGGAGTTTACCAGCAAACAGGACTAGTGGCAACTCAGCACCTATACCACTCCTGTAGGACATGGGAAGTCAAGGTTTTCCTTATGCAACTTGTGGTAATGCCGACACAGGCCCCATTTCTCATAATAGCTTCCTCACCCAGGTGCTAAAGGGGAAACATGATGATTTAGGAGATGCTGATCTCACTTAGTCACCCATTTTGAGGAACTGTACATTTTGCCAATTGACCCACATAGCTCCATCACCATGTACACACAGCATTCCCTTTTCTAAGAACACTGAACATTTGGAAAAAAACAAAATAAGGTATTTTTTAAACTCAAGACTTTTTTTTTGCAAGCGGGGGGGTGGGTTGCAATGATCCAGGAAATAAAGAGCTGCAAAATATTCTAGCGGAGAAACAAATCATAACTCTCCTACAAAGGTTGTTACAGGAGAATCCATTTCATAATACCATTCAGTGCTTAAGATGACTGATCAAATTGTGAAATACAAGCCAGTGTGTCATTTCTAAAGACCATGGGGCCAGAGCCCACCAGCTGTGCTAATTTGCATTTTGATATACGGACACTGGAAGCAACTCTCCAATGGCCACACTCATGCTCATCTTCAGTAAGGACAAGGAGTACGTGGAAATCAATAACCTGTACTTTTTCTATCATTAATTTTGTGCATTAGGCAACAAATAGACAGTGACCCACACATGCCATTGTCAGTCACTACTGAAGATTCTTTCTTCTCATAACTATCAGACTTGATTAGTGATATGAGCTCTGAGGAAAAAGGTCAAAATTAATTGCTTTCTACCTTTTACCAGAAAGACAAATATCAAATAGGTTTCAAATATCAATTCCTCAGTACAGAAAGCTTGTTTTGTTCTTACCTCGGCAGCTTGGGTCTCTTGATGCAGCAATGTGAGACCAGTCAAGTCTTCCAAGAAGGAATGTGAAGAATTAAACACCTTTGCTAGGAAATTAAATCCTTCTCGTTCATATTGATCAAGAACCTGTTAAAAAAAAAAAAAGAATTGTATTTTTAGAAAGGAAGATGCAGATTTTAAATGCATATTTAAAAAGACTTTCATTTCTAACAAGAACTTGCTATGTTTGTTTCTGAAATATACCCCCAAATCTTGTGTATTGAGGGCTTGCTCAATAAACAAGAGGTGGCAATGCCCAGAGAAGGGGGCCCTTGGAAAGTGACTGGATCATGGGGGTTCTAAGCTCATCACTGGATTAATCTATTGATGAATAGCTTAACAGGCTATTGGGAGGTGGTGACAAGTTTAGGAGGTGAGTCCTCGTTGGAGGAAGTAGGTCATGGGGGGCAGGTCCTTGAAAGGTATTCTTTGTTCACATCCCCTTCATTTTTCTCCTTTCTGCTTCTGGCTTCCATGAGAGGGGCTCCCCACCTTACTATAGGCCCCAAATGAGCAGAACCAAGTGACTCCGACCCCATAAGCCAAGACAAACCTTTCCTTTTGGGGGGTTAGTGTACTGGGCATTGAACCCAGGGGCACTATACCACTGAGCTACATCCTCAGTCCTTTTCAATTTTTATTGTGAAATAGGGCCTTGCTAAGGCTGAGGCTATCCTCAAACTTGTCATCCTCCTGTCTTGGCCTCCTGAGCTGCTGGGATCTTAGGCATGTGCCTCTGTGCCCAGCTGCCTTTCTTCCTTACAAAGCGTTTCCTCTCAGGTATTTTGGCATAGTGATGAAAAGTTCACTAGCACACTTGTTAAAAAGGAAATCAAAAGGAAAATTTAGAAAAATTATCTCTAAAATATAGAGATAATGGTGCAACCTGGTAGGCAAAAAACTGGGCATGCTTAGTATTTATCACTTTTGTCCTTCTTAGAATATCAATATCATTTTCCAGTTCAGATCCCAATTTTTCCCAAATACAGTGTCATGTAAATTCACCAAAAACTCTAGAAGACTTGAAGTTACCGATTCTAAAATTCACTTGATAGAAAACAAATACCAGATGGAGAAACAGCCAAGAAAAAGAAATTTAAAGGATCACAGGAAAGGGAGAAACAAAAGGATTTTGTTACAAATGTGACATACAAGCTAACCAAATGTATTTTTAAACTTACCCAAAAGGCTAAAATGAAAAAGAAAATACCAAGTGCTGAAAAAGATGCAAAACAACAAGGACTCTATAGCAGAGCAAAATAAAACAACCATTTTAGAAGTTTAACACTTATATGCCCTATAATCTAGCAATTCTACTCATATATATGTGTATTTTATTACACACACACACACACACACACACACTGAACAAAATGCGTACATATGTGCATCAGAAGACACAAGTGCAAGGGTCCATAGCAGCACTATTCACAACAGCTCCAAACTAGAAACCACTTAAGTGTACACTCAGTAAAATGAATAAAGGAGTTTTAGAATCATCATAAAAAAGAAATCAGAAGATAAAAGGCCAATAGTCTTGCTAAGAGGACAATGAGAAAAGTAACTTGTTCTTAGAAACAAACAAAAACAAGTTAGGGATCAATGATCACAGGAACTCTAAACTGTAGAAAGTAGCAAATATTATTTTATTCTATGGGCTGAGGTTTCCTAATGTGAAAATATGAAATTCAAAATGCTTCAAAATCCAAAACTTTTTGAGTGTTGACATGACACAATGGAAACTTCCACTCAAGACCTCAAGTGGTAAGTCTCCTTCATAACAAAGGTACAATAAAAATACTGTATAAAATTATCTTTAGGTTGCATGTATAGATACATAGAAACAAATGAATTTTATGAACTCTGAGATATGCAAATATTCCAATATCTGAAACACTTATGGTTGCATTTCAGATGAGATACTCTACCTGAGTTACTTGAATCTTTAAAACCATTTGCATATATTACTTAAACAGTATGAAAACTTTAATTTCAGTGCCAGAGAAAGGGCTCCAAAGAGGCAGAGGAAGAAACCCTGAACCACCCATGAAGAAGGTGGCAGCTCTCCCCAAGGCACAGCAGTGAGGAGGACAGGGTGAGCAAAGGTGCTATAGTGAAAAGGGAGGCAGGATCTAAGCAGCAGGCACAAGGTCATCTGCTGCCAGAAGAGGTTGAGGATGGGAGGGCCATGGAGCATGCACAAAACGGGGAACCTATGAGAGGGGAAGCTAACCAAAGCACATCACTGTGCAAGCAACCCGAGTCAGGACAGAAATGTTTTTTGGAAAAAGGTGATTAAGAACCCATCAGAGCCCGGATGCTGGGGATTGGCAGGAAAAAAAAATAATAGAGACAAGGCCAATACCCAGGGGCTGGTGAGCACCATCAAAGGACCTTAGAACAGTCCAGGCCAGTAAAGAAAGATGACCTGCAGGCAGTGGGATCAAAGGTTGGGAACCCTAGAGAGCTGGAGGGGCAGGGTATCCACAAAGTCAAGTCTCAGGCTGATTAGCCACAGGAAATTAATTGGACAACCAAGGCCTGGATAAAAAGGCATTTAATAAATAATCCCTCAGTAATAATGAGATTCCTTATAAACCAGGATGCTATCTTAGGAAGAATGTGCATGAAAATTAAATGACCTTTTTCAAAATTATAAATACTTTGTATTTAATAATCAACTTATTTCTGAGTGAATCCCTAAGCTTGGTAAATAGCTACCTTATGCCAGGTAGATGAAATGAGTTTGAAATAGACAAAACTTAGGGGGGAAACAAGACTAGAATAATTCCAGACATGATACTTTTTTGGAACTTATTAAACTTTCAGATTTGAAGCCTATGTTTCCACAGATAATTTTGTAATGCCACAAATCTGACAGTGGAAAAACTAACAGAAGGGAAGAACAAAGGACAGGCAATCAGGATGTACAGAAAGTTTAATGCAGAAACATTATTAATAGCACTGGCTGAAAATTATGTGGAAAAACTTAATCCTCTAGGGGCATATTTAATCATGCAAGTGTTTTCCAGTATTCTCTTTATGTGCTGTGAAGTTAATCTGTGTTACAACAATAAGCAGCTTATAAAAGGTATGTGGATTTTCCCCCCTGCTATAAACAGTTTAATCTTCTTAGAGGGGAAAATGTGTTTAAAACTAACACACACACACACACACACACACACACACACACACACGGAGGGAGAGAGGGAGGGAGGGAGGGAGAGAGAGAAAGATGCTGTTACAATGAATCTGAGCAGCTTGCTGGTGTACTTAAAATACCCTATGTCTCTTAGGTGTCTTAAGTGGATTATATAAGACATGATCCTGAGAACACATATTATGTAATGTACATATTACATTTTGCAGGGTTATATTACTCTAAAGAGTTTGCTACATAAAGAAGTTATAATCACTTAGAATAAAGATATGCATCCTTTCTTGATCCATGATTTTCCTTCATCAACTGTTTTATAAGGCAATTTTTCTTTATTCGTGACATATACAAACACACACCCCTGGACTAAGTTGATAGAATCTTTCCTTAAACACAACTGTAGTGTTGAGCACTTCCCTAGCTTGTGCCAGACCCCAGGAGCATCACTTACTCAGCCTTTGATGATACCTTATTCTTTACTGAATGAAGACCCATAGATTCCAGCTAGGCATTTAAGACCCTCTAAAAACCCTCACTAAGACCCTCCAATTGGGGGGAACTCTCTGTAAAATCTCTTTCATGAGACAGAGATTTTCAGACTATACCCATATTGCAGGATTCAGAGTTTATCTTCTTTTTTCTGATATGGGGTCTTGCTATATTGCCCGGGCTAGGCTCAAACTTATGGAATCAAATGATCCTCCTGCTTCAGCCTCTAGATTAACTGGGACCACAAGTGTGTGCCACGACCCCTGGCCTATATACTTAAAACAAGGATCCCAAGAAGCAAGCTCTCCATCTTTAAAAAAATAAAACGTGTATGTATTTTCAAAGGGGGAAGCAAACACAGTTTCCATGAACCTCTTGTTCAAGTCTTTTCTAAAAAATAGATTTTTTTTTTTTTACATCTAGTTGTAGATGGACATAATATCTTTATTTTATTTGTTTATTTTTATGTGGTGCCTCACGAACCCAGTGCCTCACACATGCTAGGCAAGTGCTCTACCACTGAGCCACAACCCCACAAAGTCTCTTGCCTAGAAATAATACTTGCTCTTGATACATATGTTTATGTTTCTAAATAACTTATTTGAAGTAATAAGGCAAAACACTATTTCCCCTGGGAAAACTGCAGAGATAGATGGGTGGATAGAGAGAATCATGGAGGAGGAGCTAAGAGACATTAGAGCCAGAGGTACAAGCTCACTAAAAGACAGAACTAATCATAAGACCTACAGCCCTTCCCCTCCCGCTATACCTTACCACAACATCATTAAAACCCATTTATAGCCTTTCCCCAATACCTAATGTCTGGCTAGCAAGAAGCAAGGCATATTAAAGGCAAAACAAAACAAAACAAAAGTTTGAAGAGACAGAGCAAACATCAGAACCAAACCAAGCAAGAATGTTGAAATTATCAGTGAATTTAACACAACTATGGTTAATCTGCTAAGGGTGCTAACTGACAAAGTAGACACATGCAAAAACAGATGGAAATAGGAGCAGAGAGATGGAAATCATAAAAAAGAACAAAACAAAATTCTAGAGCTCAGAAACATGTAACAGAAATTAAAGTCTTTGATGGGATCATTAGTAGACTGGACACAACTCAGAAAATAATCTCTGAATTTGAGAATAAATCAGTAGAAACTTACAAAGCCAAAAAAAAAAAAAAAAAAAAAAACCAAAACAACAACAACAACAACAACAAAAAAGCAAGATAGAAAATCCAAGAACTATAGGACAACTGAAGGTGTACCATTCAAAATAAGAATACGAAAGGGGGCAGGAGAGAGAGAATATTTAAAATATTTAAAACAATAATGACTGAGAATTTCCCCAAACTAATATCAAACACCAATCTATAGATTCAGAAACCACAGAACACCAATCAGGATAAAAGCTGAATAGCTGCACCTGGACACAACATCTTCCAATTACAGAAAATCAAATATGAAGAAAAAAATCCACAAAAAAAACAGAGGGAAAAATTACCTTGCTTATAGATGAACAAAAAAAATAATTAGATTGTGATTTCTCCTAAGAAACCATTCAAGCAAGAAGAAAGTGGAGTGAAATGTTTAAAGTATTTAAAGAAAAAACCCCAATCTATAACTTTGAACACTGAGACATTATACTTCAGAAATGAAGGAGAAATAAAGACTTTCTCAGACAAATAAAAACTCTGGGAATTTGTTGCCGATAGGCCTGCCTTGAAAGCAATGTTAAAAGTAGTTCATTTCAGAGAAAGAAAACAACATGGGTCAGAAACTCAGATCTACAGAAAGGAAGGGTATCAAAGAAAGAATAAATAAAGGTAAAATAAAAACTCTGATTTTTCTTATTTTTAATTAACATAGTAGTTTATTCAGAATGATGGCAACAATTTGTTTATGTATGCTTATGCAAGTAGCACTCATGTATACATGTTTATCTATAAGTGAAATGAATGACAGCAATGATACAGGGCCTAGGAATTAGGAAGATTTTGTTGTTATAAGGTACTCAAATTACCTGTGAAGTGGTGCAGTTATCTGAAAGCAGGCTTCAATTAGTTGTTGATACATATTATGAATTCTAGGGCAATTAATAAAAAACTGGTGAAACAAGAAATATGACTGATAGGCTACAAAAAAAATGGTATCATAAAATGTGCAGAACTATGAAAGAGACAAAAAGGGGTAGACAAAAATAGGAACAAAGAAACAAGGGCAAGAATGGAGAACAGTAAACAATAAAATGGATATTAATACAACTATAGTTGGCCCTCCATATTTGAAGGTTCTGTATCTGCAGA
Organism: Callospermophilus lateralis; assembly: GCF_048772815.1. NCBI lineage: Eukaryota > Metazoa > Chordata > Mammalia > Rodentia > Sciuridae > Callospermophilus > Callospermophilus lateralis. The sequence continues at coordinate 5,262,397 of NC_135324.1, forward strand.
AATGACCAACCACAGATAGAAAATATTCAAAGAAAAAAAAAACTACATCTATATTAAACATGTACAGATTTTTCATCATTATTCCATAAATAGTACAGCATAGCAACTATTTAAATAGCATTTATGATGTATTAGGTATTATAAATAATCAAAGGTGATTTAAAGTATATGGGAGGAGGCTGGGGATGTGGCTCAAGTGGTAGCGTGCTCGCCTGGCATGCGTGCAGCCCGGGTTCGATCCTCAGCACCATATACAAAGATGTTGTGTCCGCCGAAAACTAAAAAATAAATATTGAAAAATTCTCTCTCTCTCTCAAAAAAAAAAAAAAAAAAGTACATGGGAGGAAATACAGAGGTTACATGCAAATACTATGCCATTTTTTTTATAAGGCACTTGAGCCTCTACATATTTTGTTATTCATGGCAGTGGGGTGTCCCAGAACTAATCCTCCAAGGATGCAAAGGAATGACTATCAATAATCACTATGAATGTCAATGGTCTAAATATAGCAATCAAAAGACAGAGATTGAGCCGACAGTGTAGGTTAGTGGTATAGCACATGCTTAGCATGCTTGAGACCCTGGGTTCAACCACCAGTCTGCATGCACATACACGAACCCCCCTACCCCCCAGTTTGAGGTTGATTTGTTGTTCTTTTCCTAGGGCTTTGAGATGCAATGTTAAGTCATTTATTTGTTGACTTTCTTCTTTGAAGGAATGAACTCTATGCAATGTACTTTCCTCTTAGAACTACCTTCATAGTGTCCCAGAGATTTCAATATATTGTATAGGTGTTCTCATTTACCTCTAAAATTTTTTTAATCTCCTCTTTGATCTTTTTGCAACCCATTGTTCATTCAATAGCATATTATTTAGTCTCCAGGTGTTGGAATATCTTATTTTTTATTTTATCATTTATTTCTAATTTCCTTCCATTGTGGTCTGATAGAATGCTCCTATAACACAAGAATTAAAACCAAGAATCAATAAAGGGGATGGATTCAAACTAAAAAGCTTCTTCTCAGCAAAAGAAACAATCAGTGAGGTGAACACAGAGCCTGCAGAATGGGAGCAAATCTTTACCACAAGCACAGATAGAGCACTAATCTCTAGGATATACAAAGCATTCAAAAACCTTAACACCAAAAAAGCAAATAAACCAATCAATAAATGGGCCAAGGAATTGAATAGACACTTCTCAAAAAAGGATACACAATCAACAAACTGAAAAAGTGTTCAACATCTCTAGCAATTAGAGAAATGTAAATCAAAACTACTCTAAGAGTTCATCTCACTCCAATCAGAATGGCAGCTATCAAGAATACAAACAACAAGTGTTGGCAAGGATGTGGGGAAAAAAGGCACACTCATACATTGCTGGTGGAACTGCAAATTGGTGCAGCCAACATGGAAAGCAGAATGAAGGGTCCTTGGAAAACTTGGAGTGGAACCACATCATTTGACCCAGCTATCCCACTCCTCGGTTTATACCCAAAGGACTTAAAACAGCACCCTACATGGACACAGCCGTATCAATGTTTATAGCAGCACAATTCACAATAGCTAAATTGTGGAACCAACCCAGATGCCTTTCAGTAGATGAATGGATAGGGAAACTTTGGTATATGTACATAATTGAACATTATTCAGCAGTAAAAGAGAATAAGATCACGACATTTGCAGGTAAATGGATGGAGTTGGAGAACATAATGCTAAGTGAAGTAAGCCAATCCCAAAAAAACAAAGGCTGAATTTTTTTTTTTTTTTTTTTTTTTTTTGAAATGAGGATGCTGACTCATAATGGCAATGGTGGCAGGGAGCATGGGAGGAATGGAGGAACTTCAGATAGGGCAAAGGGGAGGGAGGGGGAAGGGAGGTGGGTAAAGGGATAGGAATGATGGTGGAGTGAGTTAGACATCATTACTCTAAGTACAGGTATAAAGACATAAATGGTGTGAAAATATTTCACATACAATCAGTGACTTGAAAAATTGTGCTCTATATGTGTAATATGAATGAACTGCATTCTGCCATTGTGTATAAAAATATTCAACAAAATCAAATACTCATGTCAAAAACTCTTAGCAAACTTGAAAGAAACTTCTTCAATCTGATAAATAATATCTACAACAATCTAGAGCTAACAAGTTAATTAATGGTAAGAAATAAGAAGTTTCCCTACTAAAATTAGAAATAAGATGTGAAGTCCCTTCTTGCCATTTGTTACATTCACAACACACACACACACACACACACACACTATACATTAGTGTATATAGACATATATTTAGTGTGTATATGTATTAGTTGTATATGGAGACATTTTATTTATTTTTATGTGGTGCTGAGGATTGAACCTAGTGCCTCACATGTTCTAGATAAGCGCACTACCACTGAGCTACAACTCTAGCCCCTCACCCTTTGTTCAACATTGTAGTGAAAGTCCTAGCTAATGAAATAAGACAGAAAAGGAAATAAAATTTTTTAAAAAAATTTTCTTGTTTGCAGTTGGCATGCCTTGTCTATGTTGACAATCTAAAGAAATCCATCAAAAAACTGCTAAACAGTTAATTATACCAAGGTTGCAAGATATATGGCTAATATAAAAAAATTAAAAATATAATAAATTCCCAGGAATACAAAATCTAGCAGACTAAATAAATCACTAAGAAAATAGAAAATCTGAATAAACCTATTCAGTAGGGAAGAGAATGAATCAGTTAAAAAAAATCTCTTGATGAACAAAAACCTTGGACCTGACTGCTTTACTGGTGGTGGTGAATTTTACCAAATATTTAAAGAATTGATACTACTGGGCGGGGATGTGGCTCAGGCGGTAGCACGCTCGCCTGACATGCGTGCGGCCCGGGTTCGATCCTCAGCACCACGTACAAACAAAGATGTTGTGTCCGCCAAATACTAAAAATAAATAAATATTAAAGTTCTCTATCTCCCTCTCTCCCTCTCTCTCACTCTCTTTAAAAAAAAAAAAAAAGAATTGATACTACTTATTTCTAATTTTTTCAAAAAAAAAAGGAGAAAAAACACATTCTAACTCATTTTACATGGCCAGCAGTAATATGATATTAAAGCCAAAGACACTGTAAGAAAACTGTAGAATATCACTTATGAATATTAATTCAAAAATTCTCAACAAAATACACTAATCAGTGCATTGATTTTACATCCTGATAGTTTGAACTAATAAATGAATTTAGCAAACAGTTTCTTTCTTTCTTTTCTTTTCTTTTTTTTTTTTTTTTGGTGTGGAATCTTCAGTTTTCTAAATATAAAATCATATCTTAAATTAAAAGCTATATATTCAAAGGATATTAACAACCAATAAGATTTATTTCTGGAATGCAAGGATAGTTCAATATACGAATGTCAGTGAATGTAACACCACGTTAACAGAATGAAGGGACAGAAAACCTCACATGATCATATCATTTGATGCAAGAAAAGCATTCGACAAAATTCAACACCCTTCCATGATTTAAAAACAAACCAAAAACCACCCAGTAAACCAGGGGAAAAAAAAACCTCAATATCAAAAAAAATCAACAAAAGAACCCCCCCCCCCCAGTAAGCAGCTTCTCAATAATCGAAGAATGAACACTTTTCATTTAAGATAAGGAACAAGGGGCTGGGGTTGTGGCTCAGTGGTAGAGTGCCTGCCTAGCATGCATGAGGTGCTGGGTTCTATCCTCAGCACCACATAAAAATAAAATAAAGATATTGTATTCATCTACAACTAAAAAAATATATATTTTAAAAAAGAGGAACAAGGCAAGAATGCCTACTTTCATCATTTCTATTCAACATAATACTGGAAATACTAGTCAGAACAACTAGGCAAGACATAAAAGTTGTACAAGCTGGAAATAAAAAAGTAAAAATAGTTCTGTTCACAGATGATATCTTGTATATAGAAAACATTCAATATTATACCCTCCACCAAAAAAACTGTTGGTGTTAATAAATTAACTCAGTGAAGTAGTAGGATGTAAAGTCAATATATAAAACTTAGTTACGTTTTTATGTACTACCAGTGAACAATCTGAAAAGGAAATTACAAAGAATTACACTCTTTTCAATTAACAGTCTTGGAAAACTGGACAGTCACAGACAAAAGAATGAATTTATAAATAAAAATTAGCTCAAAATGCATTAAACATTATAAACCCTTCAGGAGAAAAAAAAGACCAAATATTATAAACCCTTTGGAAACAAACAAACAAACATAGGGCCAAAGTCTCATGACAAAGGATTCAGCAATGATCTTTTGGATACAAACCAAAGTCACAGACAACAAAAGGAAAAAAAAAAAAAAAAAACAGTAGAGCTCATGAAAATTCAAAATTTTGTGCATGACAAACCCCTGAAATCAGAGTAAGTATTTGCAAATCATATACCTGGTAAGGAAAGAGTACAGAGAATATATAGAGAATCCTAAAACTAAACTACAAAACAACCCAATTCAGAAATGGGAAAATGAACAATGGGGTGTGATGGCTCATGCCTGTAATTCCAGCAGCTCAACAGGCTGAGGAGGAGGATCTCGAGTTCAAAGCTAGTCTCAGAAAAAGGGAGGCATTAAGCAACTCAGTGAAACCCTGTCTCTAAATAATATATAAAATAGGCTGGGAATGTGGCTCAGTGATCAAATGCCTCCAAGTTCAATCCCCAGTACCAAAAAAAAGACGGGTGGGAAGAATTTGAATAAACATTTCTCCAAAGACGATATACAAAATGGCCAATAAGCACATGAAAAGATGCTCAACAAAAACTACAAAGAAATACCACCCCAAACCCATGAGATGGCTAAAATTAAAAAGGGGTGTAGGGTTGTGAGGATGTGGAGAAACTGAAACTCTGCATTGCTGGTAGGATGTAAAATGGTATAGCCAAGGTAGAAAATGGTGTGGTAGTTCCTCCTCAAAAAAATTAAAAATGGAATTATTATATGATTTAGCAATTCAGTTCTGGGTAAACAGACAAAAGCATGGAAAGCAGGTTTTGAGGAAATACTTGGACAGTCATGTTCATAGCATGTCATTAACAATAGCTAAAATGTGGGAGAAAAACCTAAGTATCCATTCACAGAAAAATGGAAGAGCAAAACATGGGATTTACATCCGATGGAATATTATTCAACTAGGAAGAAAGAACCTTGAGGATATTATTATGCTGAGTGAAATATGCAAATCATGAGAAGATAAATACCATAATGTGTCCAATTACACGAAGCCCTTAGAATGATGGTTTCCGTGGGCCGGGGGAAGGGAAAATGGGAAATTATTACTTAATAGGTGCAGTTCCAGTTGTACAAGATGAAGAGAGTTCTGAAGATAGTGGATTACAAATGGATTTAATATAACTAAACTGTATATTTTAAAATATACAAATGTATGATATGTCAAGATCATTGCATTGTCATGAGCAACCAATAAAAAAAATATAAATTTTGAATGGTTAAGATGGCAAATTTAATAATATATAAAATATTTTTTAAAAATCTATGAATGAGGTCAAAGGATACTTGTCAGTGAAGTGAATTCCTGAATTCATGTTCAAATATTTATTTATTTTTGCGGTACTGGGGATTGAACTTGGGGCATTTTCCCACTGAGCTACATTCCCAGCCCCTCTTATTTTGAGACAGGGTCTCACCAAGTTGCTAAGGCTGGCCTCAAATTTGCAGAGATATGACTATTACACTCTGTATATGTCCAACTTCTGTTACTAATGAAATAACTGAGGCTGGGTACTTAATAATGGGAAGAGGTTTATTTAGCTTACAGCCTCGAGGTTAAAGGGCATAGTGCTGGCATTGGCTTGAATCTGGTGAAGGTTTCATGGTAAATGACATCACAGTAGTGGCAGAATGTGTGAGGAGAGATCATGGCAAGATCTAAAGTCAGAGAGCCATTTAGGGGTTAGGCCGTCTCTTTTAGCAACCCTCTCTCAAGATCTAAGGTCCCACAAGAAGCACTTAATCCCTTCAGAGGGCAGCACCCTGGTGACCTTAACACCTATCACTAGATTCTATGTCTTAATACTACCACTCTGGGGACCAACCTTCTATCGCTTGAGTCCTTCGAGAACAAACTCAAGCCATGTCCAAAGTACAGCACACGCTTTGAAGAAATCATAATAAATCTTCATAATCTTTGTTTAGACAAGAATTTCTTAGGTACAACCCAAAAACGGAGGAAAAAATGTGTAAATTAATCAGGATTTTTCAAAGTTAAAGATATTTGTGTTTCAAAGAATATGCCAAGAAAATGAGAAAGCAAGCCACAGAAGAGGAGTAGATGATAGGACTAAAGTAGATGAAAGACTTAAAAAGCCATTTCTTCAAAAAAGGTATAAAAAGGGCCAATTAGTGCATAAAAAGATGCTTAAAGTTACTGGTTACTAAGGAAATGCATAACCAAACCACAGTGAAATGTCACTTGGCATCCAATAAGATGGCTACAATAAAAGAGAGACAATAACAAGTGGTGCTGAAAAGATGGAAGAATTGCAACCTTCCTACATTCCTAATGGGAATGTAGAATGGAGCCGCTGCTGTGGAAGACAGGGAGTCCCACAAACTGCTAAACAGAGTTACCACACGATACAGTAACTGCACTCCTAGGCTTATATCCAATAGAACTGAAAATATGTTCACATGAAAACTTGTACGTGAATGTTCATAGCAGCATTAGTCATAATAGCCCAAAGTGGAAACAACCAAAATATTCTGCTGTCATGTATAATTAATTAGAACAAATTTAAAAAATGCAAAAACAATAGATGAAAAAATGTGGTGAATATGTACAATGGAATATTATTCAGTTCTAAAAAGAAATAAAGTATCGACATGTGCTACAATCTCAGCGAACCCTGAAAAAAACATGCTAAGAAGCACCCACACAAGGCCACATGTTATATGATTCCATTTATGTGAAATGCAAGAATAGGAAAATCTGGAGAGATGGAAAGTAAATTGGTGCTTGCCAGGGTCTGGAGGCAGGGTAGGGAGGTGCTTACTAATGGGTATGCGATTTGCTTGGGAAGTTATAAAAATATTCTGCAATTAAAATGATGGTTGCACAATATTTTGAATATACTGAAAAACTAATGAATTGTATAATTTAAAATGAAATTTTATAGTAGTTTGTGAATTATATCTTAATTAATCATACGCCCACACAGTGAGCTATCAGTGTGAGGATCTAAGGAAAAATGACTATAAAGCAGCGTAAGCAGTTAGAAAACACTACCTGAATAGACAGATTCCGACAGCTGCACCCCTGCCCTCCTCTCCCCATGCCCCCATCATCTGTGGACTGCTAGGGAATCCTTATTCTTCAGTGCATCATTTCCTGTTGGCTAAGCAAGCACCAAGATCATTCCTGTTAGAATTATTCAACAATTTGTCATTTCCTGTTAGCTATGCAAGAATCAGGCCTAATTCGTCATCTTAAAAGATCAAGATGAAAAGATAATGCATCTATATTACAGAGAGGGAGACACGATTACATGACCTCCAAGTTTTGAGGAGTGGGAGAAATGTAAAGAACTATCATGAATCCTTGGTAGAAAAGCTAGTCTATGGAGGGAAGGAGGGAAGGAAGGAGGGAGGGAGGGAGGGAGGGAAGAGAAGGGAAGGGAGGGAAGGGAAGGGAGGGGAGGGAAGGGAAGGAGGGAGGAATGTGGACAATCAGAAAAAAGAAAATCAGCCACCTAAGACCCTTTCTATGTCTTTAAAAGTAGCTCTCTTTTAAATTCTATCATAAAAGCAAAGTAAGATATTTTTAAATAATGTAACTTTACAAGCCAAGCTGGTTAAAAATATTATTTACAGCTGGTTAACGAGGATATTATAATGATCCAAATATTTACAAATGGATGCTCTGAGTAATGCCCATCTATTTAGATTTATACTATTGTAGGTCATAAATGTGAGGGCTTCTTTTAAGTATCGGCTTGAGTCAACAAAGGGGCAAACTGGAAACATGCAAACAAGAAGCTGCTCCATAAATAATTACAAACCAACACACTCAATGCACTCATTCAATATTAATACTAAGTGTGTTCTAGCTCACAGACTTCTTAAAGAAATCCAGTGTTTCAATATAAGGGCTGTCAGAGTAACCGAATAGCCAATGAAATGTACAACATGCAGAATCATTTTCACACTCATAATATTCATGTCAACTCAAGGTTTGCTTGTACATTAGTGTGTTGTTAATTTGTTTTTGTTTTCTTTGTTATTATTATTATTATTATTATTATTATTATTATTATTATTATTTTGTGGTACTGGAGATTGAATGCGAGGTGCTCTACAGCTGAGCTACCTCCCCAGTCCTTTTTACTTATTTTTGATTTTTTGAGACAGGGTTTCCCTGAGTTGGGGAGGCTGGCCTTGAACTTGCTATCTTCCCGACTCAGCAGCCTGAGTTGCTGGGATCCCAGGCATACACCTCTGTACCAACTTTTTCTTTGCTTCTAAATTGGTATTCTTGTTAATTTCTAAAACCACGTCAGGGAAAATCCACTTAAGAATTAATTAGCATTTAGGGGCTGGGGTTGTGGCTCAGTAGTGGTAGAGCTCTTGCCCAGCATGTTTGATTCCTGGGCACTGGGTTTGATCCCTGGCACCATATAAAAATAAAAACAAATAAAATAATGGTATTGTGTCCATCTACAACTAAAAAATAAAAAAACCCCAAATTAATTAGCATTTAAAGGGAAGAGTCTCCCTTCCTCAATTAAATGTAAGCAACTCACAGGGGGAGAGAAAGTAAACCTAAAAGTACAAAAGTAAAAGTTTACAGTAGGTAAAAGTTGTATTTCTTAAATGACTGCCTTTCATCCCTCATTATCGGAACAAATTAGACAAGAACTACCCCAATAAAAGAAAAATTCTGAGATGCCCTAAATTTAAACACAAGTACCAAAGGATGGATGGGAGGATAAGCTAACAGCTGCAAGTCAAACTAGTAAAAGATAGCTGCACATTCCTGAATGTACAGAAAATCTTGACGAAACACCAGGCTGCTGACGCTGCCAGGTGCCACTGCACCCCAACCAAGCCAGAAGCAACCAGTGCTTCTACTTATGGATGGCCCTCCTACCTCAAGCCTTCCCTGCTTCCAGTATTCCCACCCTTCTAAGCCAATGTAGGTTCAATGTCAACAATTTGTACCTATCTCCCCAAATTCTCCTTATGCAAATGCTCCTTTCTCCAGGTCCAGCAGACATATATCCAACTGCTCCCTGGCCCAGCTGCTGGCAGCTGCAGGAACTTGTCCCAAGTCCTGGTTCTTTTCTGTTTAGGACCTCCAAGAGCGCCACAAACACTTTCATTTCAGGGAACTCTTGTTATCAAGAGTTTTGGTTAAACATCTCATTATTTTCATCTGAACACAAAAAGTGAAATGTCTACTACATTTAAAAAAACTCAAAAAAACTAAGATAAAAACAATCTCTTAAATCACTTCTCTCTCTCCCTACTACCATTTCCCCCTGAAGCCCTTAATTAAAACAAAAACATCTTCAAATTTTATTTCATTCTCCATCTTGCTCCAATGAGGATTTCCTCTCCCCACTCCAAAAACAACTTCTATCAAGATTCCCTCAGATTGATGGTTGTACAACAGTATATACATTGCTTAAAGTTACCAAATTATAGTGACAATGGTGAATTTTATGGTATATAAACTGTATTTCAATAAAACTTTTCAATAAAAAGAAAGATCATTAAGAAACATGAACTTCAATCCATAACAGAAACACCTTTGTAGATCATTGGGTTTATAATTATTGTAGCAATATGATGTATGTTAAGTATCTGACAGAACAGATTTCTCTTTTTAATTAAGCCTTTAAAAGTACTGCATTTCATACTCACCATTTAAAAAAACAAATCTAATTTCACAAATTATTGGACAAGTACTGTGCTTCAGGGAAGTGTTTATTACTATAAATACTATATTTATTACTATAAATGCTTTGGTTAAACATCTTCTAATTCTCAACTATTAAATAAGCATTTATAGGAATACACAAAGATTTCTGAGGTTTTGTAGCTTACAATTTCTAATTCTTTTTCAATCTCTCAGCATCATTCAGCACAGTTAATTTTCCTTCTTTCTGAAAAAAGACTTTTCCACTTGGCTTCAAACATTTTTATTTATTTTAGCATGGTCCTGGGAATTAAACACAGGGCCCTGGGCAGGCCAGGCAAGTGCCCCACCACTGAGCTATACCCCTAACCCTCCATTTGGCCTCAAGAAGGCTATATGCTCTGGTTAGTTCCTTCTACCTCATTCTTCATCCCTCTCAGTCTCCCTGGCTGACTCCTTTTTTTTTTTTTTTTTTCTTTTAGTGACCTCTAGACGTAGACACCTCAGAGTTCACTGCACCCCTTTTCTGGGTATACTTATTCCTGCATGACCTTGTGCTATTTCTATCCCTGACCTCTCCTTGAGCTTCAGGCTCCCAGTCCCTGCCCACTCAGTGATTCCACCTGCCATCTAAATCTTAAAGTTAACATGTACAAATGGAGAACTGATGACTCCCTTTTCCCCCAGCCTTCCACAGCTTAGTTAATGGCTCTACCACTACTCAGTTGTACAAGACAAATAAATACCTGGGAGCTTTCCATCTTTCTTTCCTCAGCCACACATCAAAGCTGTTTATTATGGTTTAGATCTGAAATGTCCCCCAAAAGCTCAGTGCTAAAGGCTTTGTCCCCAGTGCAGCAGTATCAGTAGTGGGGTCTTTGGGAGGTGACTGGATCAATGGGTATCTGATCGACTGATGAATTCACAGCTTACTGGGATAATGGGAGGTGATGTGAACTTCAGGAGGTGAGGTCTAGCTGGAGTCCATGGGTCACTGGGTGCTTACCTTGTATGTTGTCTCCAGCCCTTTTCTCTTCCTGCTTCCTTGCCATCATGAAGCCAGCAGTGTGGCTCTACCACATGTTCCCTGCCATAATGGTCTGCCTTACCATAGGTCCAGAGACGAGGGAGCCAATTAATCATGGACTGAACCCAATGACCAGAATAAATCTTTCCTCTACATCGAGTTTCTCACAGCAGTGGAAACCTGACCAACACACTGCCAAAATGCTTCTGCCTTTATCTCTGAGACATATGTATGAGAAGCTAACTTCTGGGTTGGGATGTAGCTCAGTGGTAAAGTGCTTCCCTAGTATGCATCAGGATTTGTGTTTCATCCCTAGAACTGGAAAACACACACATAGAGAACCAAACCCTGACTTCTCCTTTCAGCCTCCCTTTTAAGTCATCATGATTTCTTGTTCAATTTGTCACAGATAACTTCCAATGATTATCTGACTTTTCACTCTTATCCTATAAGCAAAAGATTAAAAAAAAATTTGCAGTAGATCTGTTCCCTGCTATAAACCACTCCAAAACCTTCCTTATACTTTAGGAGACAAAGTATTAACTCACCGCTTTGGTTAAAAGACCTTCAGATAATCTGATTCGTCTTACTGCTACCAAAAGAAAAGTACAATAATAGTTTAAAGATCTTATTTGGCTTTACTTGCATCTTTAGAATTGGGCAATACCTCATTTCAATATACTGAATGAGAATTTCAAAGAATTGAGCAGAGGACATTGGTTTTCTAGACAGAGAAGGGCTGAAGAAAGCAGAAACAGAACAAGAAATGGAGTGGTGACTTCAAAGTCACTCTCTTTGTAAAGGTTAAAGAGGAGGACAAGTCATATGGAGTCTAGGACTGGCCTGTTTGAGGAATTACCTCTTATATTTTCTCCTTCTCTCTCCCCCCTCCTGATTTCTTAGAAAGTCAGATTAATAACTTATTTTTGGCTCAGTAATGTAAAATGCTAGCATGGGTGATTCCATTTCAGTTTGGTCTGCTGGGAGCAGTCCAAAAGAATGGCCTTGTATACATTTTAACACTTCTGTAATCTCAATCTTTACCACTATCACATTCCTCACTAAATTCCAGTCCCACTGACCTTCTTGCCTTTCCTTGAACATGCCAACCTCAATCCCACTTTGGCACCTTTACCATTTCTGTTCCTCTTGTTCCAAATACCCCAAGGACCTTTCCTTGGCTGACTCCTTTACATCATTAAGTCCTCAGCTCAAATGTCAGTTTCTCAGCAATGTCATGACAACAAGCCATACTTCACACCCCATCAGTCTCCATCTCTTTTTGCCATTATTTTCTGCATAATATGTGTTAATCAGATTTCCACGACTGTAAGAAATACCTGAGATAATCAACTTATAAACAGAAAAAGTTAGGGCTGGGGCTGTAGCTCAGTGGCACAGCACTTGCCTAGCATGTGTGAGGCACTGGGTTTGATCCTTAGCAGCACCACATAAAAGATAATAATAATAAATTATTGAAATTTTAAAAAAGTAAAAAAAGAGAAGGTTGGTTTGGGGTCAATGTTTTGGAGGTTTAAGTCCATAATCAACCATCCCCCTCAGAGAAGTAGCATATCATGGTAGGGATGTGTACAATAAAACGAAGGGGCTGGGGTCCTAACTAATTCTGGGGAAGAAACACCCCTCAATGAGCAACAAGACTCTCACTAGGCCCCACCTCTTAAAGGTTTCACCACTTCCCAAGAGTATCAAGTGGGGGACTAAGTTTTTCATATCTGGGTCCTTGGGGGGACATTCAAGCTCCAAATATGATGCTTATCTTGAAATTAAAATCAATGTTCTATCCTGGTATTATCATCTCTATCACTTGAATATAAATTCTCTGAGAGTTAGGTTCTTATCTGTCTTGCTCCTCATTGTATGCCCAGTGCCTAGAACAGGGCTTGTTACATAGTAAATACTCAATTATTTACAACTGAAGCAGCCTAACTTCATCAGTAGCGAATGAATGAACTGTGGTACAGTCATACAACATGAAAAGGAACTGCCGATGTGTGAAGCTCACAAACAAAACTGTGTTGAAGGAGGTCAGACAGAAAAGAGTATAAACTGGGTCAAACTCTGTGATTTAAAAGCAGGCAACACTAGTCCATAAAAACTGAGGATGGAAGAGGGATTACTCTTAGCAAGGGAGACTAAAAGAGGACCCAAAGGAGTCTTTAGGATACTGGAAACAGTCCATACATTGATACTGGTGGCACTTACGTGGATGCTTACATGGGGAAAAAAATCCATGGAGCTGTACATTTAACATCTGCATTCTGTTTGTAAGTTGTAACTCAATATAAAGTGCTTATTATTTATTTACTTTAAAAGGTAAAAGATTGGGCTGGGGATGTAGTTCAGAGAAAGAATGCTTGCCTAGCATGTGTGAGACCTTGGATTCCAGCACTAGTACTGCTATAAATAAATAATAAAAGGTTAAAGGCTAACAATAAAGTTTAAATGTGTGTCTTACAGTTACAAACTTATATATAAAAATACGTTAAGGAGGTTAAACAGCTCTGGCTCTTGTTTTTAGAGAGCGAAGAATCTAGAGGAGGAAAAAAGAAAAGCATCCACTGTATATGGCTTATAGTCTGATTCACTGTGGATGCACAGTACACGGCCCAGGGGACCACCAGGATCTGTTCTCTAGTAGAAGGCAGATCGGGAGTCCAATGGGAAGCCACTGTGGACTTCTGCACAGAATGCCACAGAAAGGTTGGGAAAGGCTTCTATTGAATTTTCTGCAGATTCTTGCATGCATCCAAAAGAACCTCAAATGCTGCCCATAAAGTGGATAAAAAAGACAAACAGGACATGCTTGCATCTGCTGTACATACAAATGCACTATAAAACAATTTTTTAGGGATGCATCTTTCACTTCTTGGTCATCTTTTAAAAAAAATCATGCTTTTATTTTCTTAAAAATACTGAAAACCTTAACATATCCTGCTTTTTTCCTTAAAAAAATTTTAGTATGACAAGTAAAAACTTCTAAAGTCATTCTTCAATATAAATCACAAAGCACAAAAGCTATATAGCAATGGTTCTCAAAGTTCAAGTGTGTATCAAATTCTCTGGAGAGGTTGTGAAAGCAGAGAATGGACCCCAATATCAATTTCTGATTGATTACTTCCAGGGAGGGGTCTGAGAATTGTAATTCTAGCACAATTTCCCAGGACTCTAATGCTGCTGGTCCTCAGACTACATATTGTGTGTGTGTGTGTGTGTGTGTGTGTGTGTGTGTGTGTGTGTGTGTTTTGCTGGGGAAATGAACCCAGGGCCTTGTGCATGCGAGGCAAATACTCTACCAACTGAGCTCTATCACCAGCACCATCAGACTATATTTTGAAAATGCTCATTATTTTTCTAAGTAGAAGTACATTGTCTTCAGACTGAATCCATGAAAAAGCATGTGTGCTTCCTCTAAATTAATTTTTAAAACTCCTCTTATGCTGCTCTGCCCCAAAGAAGTTACTTTGCAAGATATTACTACTTATTTAGCAGTTTTAATTAATCCCTATAATACTTAATACTTTTTCCTTTTTTCCATGCTGGTGATTGAACCCAGAACTTGTGCACGCTAGGTAAGTGCTCTACCACTAAGCTACATTTTCACTTTTCCTTTTTTTTCCCTTTGTATTTTGAGACAAGATCTCACTACATTGCCCAGGCTGACCTTGAATTTGTGATCCTCCTGCCTCAAGCCTCCCAAGTTGCTGGGATTACAGGCGTCACCCACCATGCCCAGCAAACACATTCTTCATGGTAGCAAGTTCCTCATTTCTTTGTAGAGAGCACACCAGTTTCATTAAGGACCCCAAGGATCCTGTAATATGTGAATCTGGGTTTGGCAAGTTTAATTTCAGAATTGAGCATTTTATTAAGTATATATTTGGCAAGCAAGCTCCATTAAGAAAGTTATATTATTTTATACATTAGTTTCTCTTTCTAATCTGTATGGCTATTGAGGTCACTGTCATAAACTAACAGCCCCTAAGCTTGAAATAGCCCAGATGTAACAACTGGTTTGATTCATGGAAGATTTGGGGAGGGAGAAAATTATTTTAATCAACACTTAAAAATCAGGTGTTTTCACATTAAAATTTAGATTTCCACCTATTCCTAAAGGTTGGGGAAAAAAACAATCAGAATATCTGGCAACATTACTCCCAATTTTCTGCAAGTCAACAATCATCCAGAGCTGGGTCACAGCTGCCCTTGGGGAGAACTTGAGCTCTAGCTGGCCATGGGCCTTGTTCATTTCCTGTTATCTTCAAACTAGTTCTCTCTGCTCATATATTTATTGGCTTAGCCCCTGCTGGCTTGTGATTTAGGTGCCCAGACTAAGAGGGAAAAGTTTCAATTGCAAAAAGCTCACATACACTGGTTTAAATTAAGTATGCTATATGGGTAGATACTGAAAAACTTACTTTGGACTCAGTCTCTTCCAGCCTAAGGTTGATGAGTTGTTTGAAATATCTATAGGTCATCTCTACCTTTAGGAAACTCTTGTGTAAAGAGCCTGCAGGGTCAAATGAAATGCTATATTAGGTTGTGACCCTTCCTAATTGGCAAAAAAAAAAAAAAAAAAAAAAAAAGCCTAGTATAATTGATGGGTCTGCCTGCTCAACCCTGCAGGATGAATACCTATTTATTACTGTAATCTTTTCCAGTGGGAAATACAAAAAAGTAAAATATCATCTATCACCTAAAATAATACAGAATGAACAACTGTGTAACTACAACCCAGTCAACATCCTGAGCACATCAGAAGTTCCCATAAAGTCACTGTTCCCATAAAGTCACCCCTTACTTGCCTCTAGGGAACCCAGACTTGGGCGATTACCACCTCTCTGTTTTTCTTTGTAAGTTTCCATCTAAACCCTCTTCCCTAACAGTAGCACTTACTTTTGCCTATTTTTTTAAAATTGTAGTTGGACATAATACCTTTATTTTATATATTTTTATGTGGTGTTAAGGATTGAACCCAGTGCCTCACATGTTCTAGGCAAGTGCTCTACTGCTGAGCCACAACCCCAGCCCTTACTTTTGCCTATTCTAGAAGACCAAATGTATAAATATTTTTCACACTTGATACTTATTTAAAAATACTGTGCCTTATTTCTTTATTTTGATACTGAGGATCAAAGCTATGGGGTGATTTACTACTAAATTATGTCCCCAGCCTGTTTTATTATTTATTTTGAGGTAGGGTCTAAGTCATTCAGGCTGGGTCTGAATTTGGGATCCTCCAGCATGAGACTAGGGTCCCTGAGATTACAGTCAATACTATGTTTTAAAGATACATGTTTCTGCATTCTATTTCCTTTTGCTCGGTCTCAGAGATTTATTAGTTACACAGGTTCTTTTTTTTCTTTCTTTCTTTTGCAGTGCTGGAGGTGGAACCGAGGGCCTCATGCATGCTAGGCAAACTGTTCTTTTTAGTTGTTTTTACCTTCTGTGTAAACTTCCATATTTGTTTGTACTTAGCACTACTTTTTCTGACTTCTGGAGTTAAATATTGGCTCATTAATTTTAGGTCTATTTTTCTTTTTAAGACTATGCATCTTTTTATTAAGTACTGCTTTATCCAAATATGACATTTTGATATGAAATATTTACTCAGTTTACATATTTATTTCCATTATCTCAACTTTAATCAGGAGTTATTTAAAAGTGTATATTTGAATTTCTAGAAAGGATAATATCTGTAGATTACCAATTTTTAGTATAGTTACACTGAAATCAGAGTTAAGCAATAACTGTAATTCCACTCCTTGCAATCTGTTGATACTTGCTTAACAATTTGCCTATTGTGAATTTTTGTGAAACGTGTGCTTGAAAAAGAACACGTATTTTGGGGCTGGGGATGTGGCTCAAGTGGTAGCATGCTTGCCTGGCATGCGTGCAGCCCGGGTTCGATCCTCAGCACTACATACAAAGATGTTGTGTCCGCCGAAAACAAAACAAAAAAAAAATATTAAAATTCTCTCTTAAAAAAAAAAAAGAACACGTATTTCATAGTTATGTGAAGTGTTCTATATAAGTGTTAACTGGCATATCCTTATGAATTTCACTGATCAAAGTTTCAATATCCCTAGTTTTTATATGCTTTATCTTTCAATTACTGAGAAATATTAAAAATTGCAACTGAATGATCTATTTCTCCCAACAGTTCTGTTGAGTTTTTGTTTTGTATAGATAACAGCAGTGTTACTAGGCATGTACAAATTTAAAATTGTATCTTTCTGGTGAATCAAAACTGATCATTACCAAGTAATATTACAAAATAACTGATTTTTTTGCCTTAAAGTCTACTTTGTCTGATATTAATATAGCTGTTAGCTTTCCTGTGGTTAACAATTACTTTTCCATCTATTTTCATTCTGTACCATTTAAAATATACTGCTTTTATAATGCCTATAATTGTTTTATAATCTCTTTTCCAATCACTAGCATTCAGTCAGTTTATATTTTAATGTGTACATTTTGTGCTGATGTATGTGGACTTAAGTCTACCACACTCACCCCCTTATATCTCTTTTAACCTATCTATGTTCCTTTTTATTTTCATTATTTTCCATCAATTTTCACCTTTGTTAGTAGGGAGTTGTACATTTTTTCTATTAGGTATTTGGTCTATTAATTGTAACATGTATCTTTGGTTTATCAAAGTTAAATGTGAACACCTTTCCCTCCTTCAAGACAATGTGAAAAAACAAACTATTTCTACTTTCCTTCTATTTTTTGTGTTTTTTTTTTTTTTTTTTTTTTTTTTTTTTTTTTTTTTTTGCGAGCTATACTGGGGCTGGAA
Source organism: Callospermophilus lateralis (assembly GCF_048772815.1). Lineage (NCBI taxonomy): Eukaryota > Metazoa > Chordata > Mammalia > Rodentia > Sciuridae > Callospermophilus > Callospermophilus lateralis. Next base: position 5,280,150 of record NC_135324.1, read on the forward strand.
CCCAGAGCCCATACATGCTAGACAAGTGCTCTACCACTGAGCTACACCCCCAACCTCCTCCTCCCAATTTTTATGCTATTTTATTAATCCCACCCAACACTACATTGTCTTACACAGTCAATATTCAGTTGTCCACACATTTACTAGTTTCTCTGCACTTCTTCTGGTCTTCCATCCTGGATCACTTCCCTCCTATTTGCAGAAAACCCATCAGAAATTCCTTTTGTACAAAAATGCTACTGGTGGGCTTCATTCTTGTTTATATTAAATACTTTTAAACTTCACTTTTCCTCTTCTTATTCTTGAACCATTTTTTTTTTCTGCTAGGTTTAAAATCAAAGATTAGCAATGTTTCTGAGCACACTGAAGATATTATCTCTGGCTGGGCACAGTGGCACGTGGCCATAATCCCAGTGACTCAGGAGGCTAAAGCAAGAGGATCATAAGTTTTGGGGTCATCCTCAACAATTTAGTGAGGCCCTAAACAACTTAGTGAGATTCTGTCAAAAGTAAAAATGGACTAGGGAGATAGCTCAGTAGTAAAGTGCCCCTGGGTTCAATCCCCAGACCCCTCAATAAAACATATTATTTCCATTGTCTACAGGCTGTTGGAAAGTCAACTATAAGTCTGTCACTCTTGTGAGGTTAACATCCCCCCCACCCACACGCACTTGCTTTTATGATTTCCTTTTATATTTGAATTCCTAAAGTATCATTATAATGGATCAAGGTGTGAATTCAGTCTTTATATTGTTTTGAATTTGTTGAGCATTCTTTCTCCTCTTTTTCCCCCCTTAGTCTCCAACTACACTATTGCTAGGAACTTCTCACTATCTATTTCAAATTTATATCTTCCATTGTTTTATTGCTGAACTTCACTTTGAATAGTTTCTTCTATGCTACTTTCCAGTTCACTAATTTTCTCTTTAGCTATGCATAACTGCCTATGAATGTAACACACACACAATGTTTCTTTTTTTCAGTTCTAGAACTTGAGTTTTTTTTTTTAAATTCCATTTCAAAGCAAAGTTTCACAATTTTCAGTCCCAACTGAAACCAAAGTTTGCCTTTTATTTCCTTTAATTATATTACCATACTATTTTATAGTCTGTGTGAGATAAATTTCAATTCCAGAATCTCTATAGATCTATTTCTACTTTTTGCTGTAAAAAGTATTTTAACAAATAACATGAGGGCTACGAACATGATGTTTTTCTCAAGGGAGATTTCACCGCCTTAATTTGGCACTTGCAGGCATTAGTTAAAAGGAATCATTCTAATCCAAGTAAGCCTTAAGCTTTCCGGGCCACTCAGATGATATGAAACTGTTAGAGTTAATATAAAGTGTATTGACTTCCAGGTCACCCCTATTCGTACATGTATTTCTTCATGGAGTACCAACCCAAAAATCGAAAATTTATAAGGGTTCCCAGGCCTGGCAGGACCCAGCTTATCCTTTTAACCTTAAGAGGATGCTAAAGTTGGCATTTAGGGTTTCAACTTCCTTTTTCAATTAGGCAAATGTCCACAAAAGGGGCCTATAGGCTCATTCTGTGCAGGCATTCTTCTCAAAATTTTGATCCAGTAATTCATAACAGTCTATTAGTTCCTTGCTATTTCAGAAGATTTTAGGGCTGGGGTTGTAGCTCAGTGGTAGAGTGCTTGTGTAGCACACATGAGGCATTGGGTTTGATTCTCACTACCACATAAAAAAGGTATTGTGTCCATCTATAACAACAACAACAAAATTCTAAAAAAGATTTCTACAAATAGTTTATGCAGTTCCTCTAGGTTCCTTCAGTAAAACAGCCAATTTGAATTACCTGGCCTACTAGTAGATGAGGCAGAAATTTCCCAGTATTCTGTAATGAATTATATCCTTGGTATTTGGCCTTTTCTTGTCAACAACTGACCCAAGGTGGAAAGTTCTATGATATTCTTTAAAAAAAAAACAGTAATAGCTCTTCCTGGCAGTATATTACTCTTATAATGCAGAGGATATATAAAAGATGAGGGTTCAGTGATAGTCCCCATAATGTATTCACTCTAATACCCTAGACAAAGAACAGTTTACACAATTGGGTGGGGTATAAAAATGTCTCCACAGTAGTCAAATTATGCAAAGAAATACAAAATAACTTGAAAAAACCCTCTTTCTGCCCTATGAGTAAATCATTCATCTGTGGCTCTGGCTAATGCATCACGGCAGGTCAATGGTCAGTTGACACTTCATGTCATTCGTCAATGGCTGGCAACATTATAGGAGACACAATATACCAGAATCAAACAAAGAGATCTGTACTATTTATATTTATCTGTCATATCAGTTATAACATTACTACTGCTATATTATCTACATTTTAAAATACTTTGGCAAACATAGTATGAATCAATATACATACATGTATACACTCTCTCTCCTTCCTCTCCTCCTCAGTGGCCAATATTTGAGGTCCACTAATTAGGAATGTATATTCCAGGTGTGATGGTAAGCATATCAACTATAGCTATCTAAATTCATACCAAAAGGTTTCCTAATGCATGCAAAGGATGATAGCAATAATTTTTTTCTGATAAAAATACCAGTGTTTAACCAAAGGCTGAATGTTTTTTTTAACGTGAGGATGCTGACTCATAATGGTGATGTTGGGGGAGCCTGGGAGGGGAGGAAGGGAGGAATTTTAGATGAGACAAAGGAGAGGGAGGGGAAGCGGGGGTAGGAAAGATATTGAAATGAGTTAGACATCATTACCCTAAGTGCATGTATGAAGTCACAAATGGTGTGAAAATACTTTGTGTACCACCAATGACTTGAAAAATTGTGCTCTGTGTATGTAAAATGAAATCAATTGCATTTTGCCATCATATACAACAAATTAGAATAAATAAATAATTTAATAAAAAAACAGTTTAAGATAAATGGCTGGCTGTAAATGTCATAAGGAGATCTCTAACCCACATGCCCAATCGTGTGGTTTACACAAACCTGGCAAGCTAGGCAGCTTAGCATACTCTGCAGTAGCACTCTGCCTAAGGCTCTGAGCCTGGGCCTAGACACTCAACAAAGGATTCCATCAACTGAGCCAATCTAAAGGTTAGCTGTATTCTGCAATGATATTTCTGCATCTGTCTCTACATATCAAATGACCAGGGGGTGGGGCTTTTCCAGTCTGAAAGAACATATTGAATGACTAACTTTTGTGCCTACCTGCTAATAAATGTTCATATGTGTGGCAATATTTGGTCTGAGGCTGAACTCTTTCAGGCTACCTGGTAGTACATTAACCTTTAATATTGCAAGACACCAATTTCCACCAAAACAAAAACAAAAACCTTGAACTTTTGGGAACAGCAAAATTGGCTGAGTTCAGTTTGCAACAACTGTGGTACATCAGATTTCCCAAGTGAAGCCTGTTGGGACATAACCTCAAAGTAGGAATATCATGATTCTTATCAAGCTGATGAACAAACTTGCCATCTTGGATCTTCCAAGAGAAAGGCTGTTTCTCTTCAGTGGGAAAACCACAGGAAGCTACAGAGACAGCCATGGGGTGTGGGTTTTGCTGGGCCTGGGAGCCTGCCAAAAGTACTGTCCTTTTGTCTCTTAGCCCCTAAAATTCATGATACTTAAATTTTTTTTTTAAATGATTCCACCTGCACCCCCCCACCACCACCACCTGGACCCTGTATTTTACTCAAACTGGTGTCATTTAATCAATATCTATATTCAAAGGAATAGGTGGGAGGCAACTATTCTTCCTGAAGTAAATGCAAACCAGAAGTATTTGCAGTTTCAAAACAGTACTGTCTTGGATTTGAGTAGCCACGTCTGTCCCTACTCTCCAAATGTTTTTAAAAATAACGAAGCTGAAAATTAACCAAAATGGGAAAGTGAACTATGTTTGTCATAAACAGTTTTGGAAAGCAAAGCCTTTACTCTCTCATCCCCCACCCTGTGCTGGTGCTACCAGCACCTAAAAAGCTACTCCGGTCCAGATGATTTTCCTGATGGTCGTCTGAAATGCAATCATAAACATATTCCTTAGGATATCAGTAGTCCCTTTTAAAAGGGCAAGTGTCCCCAAAGACAGTCTGAAAGAGCTTAACCAATCAGTCCTTGAAGTCTTAAATTAGAAATCACTCCCCCTGACCATGGCCAATGAGTACAGTAGAATTCTGTGTGAATGAATTCTATCACATTGTTGCATGAGTGGTTCAACATGGTAGGTAAGTGGGGCTGGAAGTTGGAAATCCTCAACTTTCATGTAATTTCTGGGCCTCCTGGTCTATGATAGACTGGGAAGCTCTCTTGCTAGCTGTTTCACAGGAAACTAGAAAGGGCCACTGGGAAAGCATCCATCAAATGATGCCAAAGGAACAGAGAAATGATGCCACACTTGAAAAGAGAAAACCAAGGCAGCTAATCCTCCCTGCTCATGTTGCACTGGCCTCCACCCCATTTATAGCTGCAGTAAGAAAAGAGCAGGAGGTTTGAGCTGGAGAAAGGCTTCCAAGGAGGAGTGTGGGAAAGGGACGTGGACAACAGCACTGGTGGCAGCAGGCCTGGTGCTGGGCCCAGCCCAGTTTCAGGAACTGCCTTCTTGGGTCTCTTCTGTCCCTGCCTAAGAACACAGAGAAATACTGAAGTCAATGGGAAGAAGCCTCCCTCAAGGTTTAGGCTGGCTCATCTGAGGCTGTGGACCTGACATTGGCCACGGATACCGAATCCCTGAGAAGGGGATTCATCCTCCCCCAATACACACTGAGAAATGTTAAAGCTTTGCTTCATCTTGGTTAATTAAACTCCTAGAGGAACAAGAAAAGGAGAAAGAAAAAGACTAACACTACATTAATGTTTGCTCACCTCTGGGGGCCCCTTTTTAAGGGAACGGCTCATCCTTTTTTGTTACCTTCTAAAGATACCAAGTTTTTTCATACTGTAAGTGGAAAAAAAAACCCGAATGTATCCACGATAGCAAGTTTTTTTATACTGTAAATGACAAAACAGATATATTCATGATAGGAAATAGATTGACACTTGATCTCTGCTCATACAAATGAGCAATGGGAACTCAGGGCCAACTGCATGATGCAGGCATACAGGCTATTAAATCTTTGTGGCCAGGAGAAAGGCAGTTTAACTCTTTTATACCTGAGGCTCAGAAAGTTTGAGCTACTTCTCCAAAGTCAGAGTTAGGGGACACTGCATCAACTACAGCAGATTCTGGCTGGCTGACTCCAGGATCCCCACACCCACCTACCCTTGGATAACAGACTCTATAAATGCTCAAGTCCCCTATATAAGATGGGGTAGTATTTGCATATCACCTATGCACATCCTCTTGAAGATATTAAATGATCTCCAGATAACACACAATACCTAATATAATGTAAATGCTATATAAGTAGCTGTTTTAATACATTCTTGAGAAAATAATGCCAAGGGAAGAAGTCCTCATGGTCAGTACAGATGCAATATTTTCCAAATATGTTTGATCTGTGGACGTAGAGCTGATGGATCTACAGAGGGCTGACAGTCTAACAAAATGTCCCGCTTGGGCTGGGGTTGTGGCTCAGAGGTAGCACACTCACCTAGCATGCATGAGGCACTGGGTTCGATCCTCAGCACCACGTAAAAATAAAATAAAGATACTGTGTCCACCTATAACTAAAAAATATTTTTAAAAAATGTCCCATTAGCTCGTAGCTCAAAAGACGAGGATACTTTCAATTCCCTTCTATTAATGCTCTCACTTATTCAGAATCATGTGGCATCTTAAGGCTTGAAGTTCTTTAAAATATTCTTACTTGCAGATGGCACGTTCCCTTTATTTACAATATAGTTTCAAATTACTATTCCAAAAAAAAAAAAAAAAAGACAAAAAACAAATCCACCCTCAGAGGTTAAGAATTCACCACTGCCAAAGCTAATAAGAGGAACATACTGAGAGAGCAGAAACAATTGCCCAGGAACTTGTCAACAGCTTTGAGTTGGCACAGACCAACAGAGGCATGCGCACAGCCTCCCCCAAGGGGTGCTGGGATTGCGCTTCTTTTGCAGAGAGTACAACACGATGACGTGGGCCTCATTTTCCAGGTCCACTTTCAGTGCCTACTGGAACATGCTCCATAATAGAAAGCAGGGAGCGATTCGGCAGACAGCAGCAGATAATATGAAACTCATTCCTCCAGTACAGCTGGGAAATCTGCATTTGCTTTTGTTTTCTTATGCATAGCTATTATTCTATGAGCAAGTCATTTTGTACTTTTAAAAATCTACTTATGCTATGATTGAAATCAATCAGATCAACTAATAATGAAGTCTATATATGAGCAAATTAATGATTTTACAGGTTTTGCTCTGGTCTTCTGTTAGAATAGAGCATTGTTGAGCTTGGGCTCAAGTTGGGGTATATGAGAGGTTTTAATGCAACAGTAACCACCTCTTACCTCAACCCCCACTTTTGTGACCCTCTCCCTTTAACCTTCATTAAAGAGCAGACATAAATGGAAATGTGTAGAACAACTCAGAATCAAGAGAAAACCAAATGCTTCTCTTGTGCCTTTGTGACTAGCACAAAAATGTCCTCTTGCCTAGATTTGTACCCCAAGTTGGAGTGACAGGAAACTTCTTAAATATACTGAAATGCTCCGGTGAACCCAGAGATGACTAGAAAGACACCCGATGCTGTCTGGAGCTAGGCTGACTGATAAGTTCTGGCTATAGAGTGGCATGACTCTTCAACATATCCTCCAAGGTTGTCCTTGTGGGAGATGGAACAGCAACTGCAACTATGATGCCCCTAAACACTGCTTACCATACTCTTGTACTCTCTCAAGATGAGGCCTCCCATGTGCAACACTGGCTCATGCCTCTTTGCCCTCTTTGTTCACATTTGGCACATGTGCAACTCTTTAAAGGCCACATGGGAGAGACTTCCCAGTTTTTGTCTGGTGAATGCAAACTTAGATATTCCAGAGTTTTTATCAGTCATCAGGTATTCCGGAAAAGAGAAACATGCAGCCTTTTATTCAAGGTAAAAACATTAACGTAACTTTCTTGATGAAAGGATTTTAAAACTAGGAAAGGCCAGATACTCTAGAATGTATCACTACCATCATATAAAAAGTTACATAAATAAGTTATAAAGACAGTAACTTCAGGATAAGGATGTTCGCAAATAAGTCTTTCCCATCTTCTATGGCAAAAAGTCCATGGTAGTATGTACTTGCAGAAATATCTGGACAGGATATTGGAAAGCCTTTTAGCAAAAATAAAATGGGGACATTCAGAAATCCTGCAGGAAAGTAAGCAAAATCCTCCAAAGGGTTCACTGCCAGAACGTGTCCTTTCATACAATGTTAAGTCATCTTTGATGAATCCCAAAGATTCTTATTTTAATCTACTCTGGAAATGATCTTCCAACACAGCAACAAATCATCAAGAGCAGCAACCAAAGCCAAGGAGATAGTAAAAGCTAGAAAGAAACTCGGCTGAAAAACATTCAGAACACTGAAATACAGTATTCAGTGTCAGCTATTGCATATGGTTTCATGCTAAATGGCACCTTCATGCCATAGGCACAGGCCACCTGCCACGTTGCGTCACCATTCTACCAGGCCATGAGCCCCTAGAGAACACAGGCTAGCTGATTTTCTTCCTTTGTGCTGTTCATTTATTAACCAAATCATTAACTTTTCTCACCACCCAAAACATACTTTATCAGTTCTTTTCATTTTCCAGGAAAATCGTTACTCCCTCCAATCAAGGTACAACCCTTGGGTAAAGATGTTCAAATAACTTCACATACCTGAATTATACCATTGGTTTTATTAAATATTTATTTGGTTCTTTTAGTTTTAGGTGGACACAATACATTTATATTTATGTGGTGCTAAGGCTAGAACCCAGTGCCTCATGCATGCTAGGCGAGCACTCTACCACTGAGCCACAACCCCAGCCCCCTACCATTGTTTTGTACGTAGTTTCACTATCTCTTCCAAGAGGGTATCGCTAGAAACTTTAGAAGCTGTCTCATTCACTGTAATGTCATCCAAAAATATCGTCAAATTATTTAGTTGAATTGTTATGACAATAGTCTTTAAAAGAAACTCATGTAAATACATATTTGGGTGGTGTAAACATTTCATTTAAATAGTTTAATATGTAAATATATGCAGCCTGTATACATGAAAATACATAGAAGCTTTCCCAGTTCAAGCTGCTGAATCCCTCATTTCAATGGCTGCAGAGCACTTTATAAGTGTTCCTCTCTCCTTCCCTTCAAAGTCTACTGAGAGTAGAGGAGAAAGAAGACAAATATAATACACAAATAAGGAACATGAACAAATGATTTTTGGTGTTCTCTGCCAATCAGGAGCCAAGTCAATGCACCCCTCTACTGGATGGAGGATGAGTCCTTAGAACTGAGAGCAGGGTTAGTATCTTCTGTGCCCCTGTTTGCTGCAGCTATATTTAAAGAAATAGCTGATCAAGAGACAATACCACCTCAGAATCCCAAAACAAAAACCAGGGGTAGATCAATCTCTACATATTGATTTTCTACGGTTAAAATGAGCCCCCAAAAAGAGATCGTGACTTCCCAAAGACATAAAGAGAGTTATGGTGGGGCATAGGCATCCTAGTGTCCTGTCCAGGAAAGTATGGGAATGCTACCTAAGAAAACCTCAGAGACCAGGGGTGCTTTACTGGGATCCAAAGGCATGCTTTGAGGACTTCATCGAGTCACTGAAATTGTGAAACTGTATGAGACTTTTCACTTTTCAAGGGAAAATGCTTTCATTAATACTAACAAGGTCCATGACACAAAGAGATGTCCTTGGGTGGGGGTTAAAGTGAATGAGACAAATTCCTAATTAAAAGGAACCCAATTTTTCAATATCCTGAAGGCTACTCTCAGGCCAAGCAATTAGTAGAACCATCTAAAGTGAACACAGTCCTACACTTTCTGGTGTAAATGGTAAAAGGGATCCCATAAGAAAAAAAAAGTGCACAAGCAGTCTTTGTGTGTTTTCTTGACCACAGGTGACACAGAAAGAAAAAAAGCAGTGCAAGCTGTAACCAGTGATTAGGTGGTCTCAGAGCACCACAGGTCAGATCTGATGAGCATAGCTAAAGCTTCAGGAGTCATGGAAAAGGTCTGAGCATCAAAGGACACAAACCAAAGTTGTCTGAAGCTTTTTAAAGCCAGGACAACCTTGACTTTCAAATCCCCGATTTAGTACCTCTCATTGTACCTTCTTGTGGACAAAGTGAACCAGAGACAGTCTCCACACAGGCAGGGAGGCTTCAGGCACCTACAGGGGTCTTTTGTTTTCTTATTTCTGGTCAACACTGGTCCCAGGAGTGGGCAAAGGCCTTGGGTACTTGGCCACAGGGAACTGGATATGCGTCAGCCATTGCAATTTCTCTGGGAAACAGAAAATATTTTCCCCTGCTCTATGGATGAGGAAATTGAAGCAAAGGGAGAAATGTCCAAGGATTTTCAAGGAGGAGAAGAGCCAAGAGTGCTGAGGATAAGACATGTAGCTAAATACTCCTGCTGGCTCTAGCTTCATGTTCCAGCTCCTTTGGGGAACCAAGCTTCCAGAGATCGGAGAAACACTAGTTGCTAAGGACAAGATGTGGGATACAGTTTACACCACACAACCATACATATGGAATCCATCACACATTAAAATAGAAGGCTTGAGGCCTCAATGGGTGAAGGAGATAGGAAAAGAGAACCTGGGGTTTACTCATCATTTTCCAAATCATATTTATGTCCCTTTTGGAAAGGACAAGAAAAATCTGGCAGCAGCCCAGATTTGAGTAATACTTGCCACTGCAAAGCTGTATGCAAAAATTCCTGGCACAAGCTTTGGAGAGCTCTTCCGATTGGGCTCTGGCCAGTCCTTGTAAATGATTGAGATTTAAAACCCTATCAAATCTGAGAAGCGGGGAGTCTGCTTGACACAGTACCATAAATCCCCCTACCTGAAGCTTGTTTCAACCTTATAATGGGACTATTTGAGAAGAAACACTATCCATATATACCTATGGACATATGTGTTTTCTGAAAAGTTAAGAAGGATAGAAACCCATGGTTAGCAGCGATCTGAGGGGCTGGTTTATGGTTGATTCTCTTCCTTCTTCTTAAATATATTTTCTTATTTTTCTGCAATTAAAAGGGATCACTGGAGATGTAGTCTGCCATAAGAAAAACCCTGGGTTCAATTCCCAGTACCCTCCACCCCCACAACACACACACACAAAAAAAAACCCGGGGTTGGGGTATTGCTTAGTGATAAAACATGTGCTTATATACAAGGTCACGGGTTTGATTCCCAGCAGTGCAAAAAAAGAAAAGGATGGTGTGAGGGGGAGGGGAGGGGGAGGGGGAGTGTGTGTGTGTGTGTGTGTGTGTGTGTGTGTGTGTGAGAGAGAGAGAGAGAGAGAGAGAGTGTGTGTGTGTGTGTATGTGAATGCTGGGGTGCAGTATAGTGATAGAGCACTTGCCCAGGATTGCTTATGAAACAATAATAAAATAATGGAAATATAAAGTATAAAAGCTAATAACTTCAGAGTATCAACAGAGAGCCAGAGCTTATCTCATACTGATTGACTCACTGAACAAAGGAAAAAATGGAGGTAGGCAGAGACAGGGGGCACCTTGCTTGAGGTCACTAAATGGGTCAGGGAAGGGACCAGAGCCAGGGCCCTGGAAATCCCCTGACTTCCTGCCCTCCACACCACCCTGCTGCAGCTGTTGGAGTCCTCAGGCTGGGAAAACCCCTCAGCATGGTGCTAGGTGAGAAAGAGTTTTATTTGAAATTGTAAAATTCAAAATAGCAGCCTCAAGTGTCAGACAAAATACACCAGATTCCAACTTGAGAAAAGCTGAAACTGAGACAGTACTTGCAAGACAAAAGGAAAATTTGAAGGCAAGTGGGTGCCCCAAGCATAGTCACAACTGCTGTACTGAACAGTTTCATAAATGTTAACATTTACTTGCCTCTGACTATTATACATGCCATCCACGCTGCCTGGAATTCCTTTTGCACTCCCATTTTTAGAAATTCCTACTTCCACTTTAAATGCAACTCAGAAATCACTCTCTATAGAGCCTTCCCTTGCTTTCCCCATTTACAAAACTATCTATTACTAGAGGGCAGACCTTGACTGTCAAGCATGTCACAATGTGACAGAGATCATTATTGGTTGATAGCTCTGTCTCATCCTGAAATAGCATTTCTCAAGACAGTGACTATTTTGATGAGTGTTAGTCAGCGGTCTATCACTGTAACCAAACACTTGAGATAATCAACTTACAAAGAGGAATGGTTTATTTTGGCTTACAGCTTTAAAAGTTTCAGCCCATGTTCAGTTGATTCACTGCTTTTGGGTCTGTGGTAAGGCATTACATTATGGCAAGAGTGTATGGTAGAGCAAAACTGCTCTCATGGCTAGAAGTAAAAGAGGAAGAGGACAAGACAGGGTTCCAATATCCCTTCTAAAGGCATGCCCCCAACTATCTACTTCCTTCCACTAGGCTCCACCTAAAATTGTATACAGATATAATATATATAAATTTTAAAGGTTCTACTACCTCTCAACAGCACCAAACTGCATCTCAAGCCTTCAACACATGGGCCTTTACATTTCAAATCTATCTCTGGCGCATATCAGAGACATTTATTTGGATAACAAATGTCTGATAACAAATGCATATTAAGACTTTGACTCTTCCTTCCAAATCTACAATTTGCCTCTCTATCCTATCATGATGTATTTGCAGAACTCTGGGGTGACAGGTTGCTCTGGGACAGAGATTGTTCTAAAAGAAAGTTTAAACAGCCAAGTTTAGTTTTGGACTTTCATGCTTTTGAAGTCACAAGAAAATATGATAGAAAAAAGGTAGGACAATATCATAAAATAAATGGGGAGGCTGGCTGCCATACAGGCAAAAAGAAAATGCAATTTATCATCTGATGATGCCAGTTGATGTTTCTCATTCTACTCTGCCCTCTATCACTTCTCAGGACACAAAGCCCAGATGCACACAAAACGCTAATAGCAAGTTATTCTCAGAAGTTGAATCATAAGCTATCAACAGAAGATCCCGTCGCATAGTCAACACCAGAATGAGTACAGTACTAGAGCAGCTAATCACCAGATCAGGTTTAAAATCTCCAGATCAGGTTTAAAATCTCCAGATCAGGTTTCTGAGCACATCAAGCTACATCTGTGCAGCAGGCAGGTCCCAGATGGTATGAAAACCAAGCCTGGGGCCTGCTAACCCCCACCCCACCCCGTTTTTGGGGGGGCGGGGAGAGGTACCAAGGATTGAACTCAGGGGACTTGACCACTGAGCCACATCCTCAGCCCCTTTTTGTATTTATTTAGAGACAGGGTTTCACCGAGTTGCTTAGCGCCTTGCTTTGGCTGAAACTGGCTTTGAACTCATGATCCTCTTGCCTCAGCCTCCTGAGCTGCTGGGATTATAGGCATGTGCCACCATGCCCAGCTGGGGCCTGCTTCCTCAGAAGAGGCCGTCTCTGCAATGCCACAAATGTTGTGGGTGACAGAAGTGTGCAAAAAGAGTGAACACTCTACATTCAGTCTCCTCAGACACAGCCCTGCTCCTGACTCTGCAGATAGAAGCTTTTGGTCAACTTCTAGATCTCAGAAACAAGGCTCTTGTTACATAAAACACCAGAAAAAGCCTAGCTCTATGCCTCATAGAAAAAGAACAATAACAGCATTTAACACACTCTCTCCTCCCTGGGAATGACTGGGAAATACTCTGGAGTGACAGCAGTGTTCTACATTTTGATTAGAGGAGTATGGGTTACACAGGCATACTAATTTGTCAAAATTTATAGAATTATGTCCCTAAGATTTATTCATTTCACTATGAATTTCACCTAGAAAAAATAATTACATCAAAACACTGAACTGAGTTACTAGGTTCATTTTCTGTAGTAGTAGGAATAAAAATTTTCAAACTATATTTTGTGTTTTCTAGACTTCAGCATGTGAGTATACATTCAGGATAATGGGAGCCAGGTTTCCTTCTGTTGGGAAAGGTAGTTACAAATATGGAAAGGGGGAAATTAATGTCACCAAAGGGAATAAAATACATCATGTGCCTCCTGACACAGGATACATTGCCCCCCTCCCTTGGTTCTCCTGCCAAAAATTCATGACCTGAATCTAATCAGAAGGAAACATTAGACAAACCCAAATTGAGGGAAATTCTAAAAAATAACTGGCCATATGTCAAAAGGCTGAGGTTAAGACAGACAAGGAAAGGCTAAGGAACATTTCCAGATTGAGGAATGCCAAAGAGACATCACAACTAAAATGCAGTGTTTATCCTCAATTAGATCTTTGTCTAGGAGAAACAAAAAAAAAAAAAAAAAAAAATCAACAACCTACAAAGAACATTATGGGTACAAATAACATCTGAAATGGGCTACCCATTAGATAATAGTATTAATATGCAAATATTAAATTGCCTCAATTTAATAAGTCTATTGTGTTTAGGTAAGAGAATGCCCTTGTTCTTAGGAAATGTACACTGAAGTGTTCAGTTGTAAAGGATCATAGTGTTATAATTTACTCTCAAAATTAAAAAAAAAAAAAAAAAGCCATAGAGCAGGGCAGGATAAGAAGGAAACCAGAAGAGAGAACACGAGTCACAGGGCAAATCGAAACGATTATAGGATCTGGGAAAAGAGCTGTAGAGAGCTCCTTGAACAACTCTTGCAATTTTCTTCCCCCCAAAAAAGATTTTTTTTTTAGTTGTAAATGGATACAATATCTTTAATAACTTATTTTTTTAAAAAATGTGGTGCTGAGGATCAAACCCAGTGCCTCACACATGCTAGGTGAGCACTCTACTACTGAGCCACATTCCCAATCCCTTCTTACAACTTTTAAGTTTAAAATTATGTCAAAATTAAGTTACAAAAAAATCCTAATTATATATATATATAGATAGATAGATACAAAGATAGATAGATATAGTGAAAGACTAATAATAAACTAACTCAATGCATTCTAACTCTAATATTCTTTCAGGAATACTAGTTTCAAAATTACACTTTTCTCTCTGGTAGGAACTTTACAACATTTCAGTTGGCTCTCAATTCCTTTCTAGAATTAAAAAGACTTAAGCTTCAAATAATGTTTCATTTTTTTTTCCCAACGACAGATGCCATGATTTTAGGAACTTTTGTAAGATAATAAACAAGAAATTGAAATGAAAGCAACTCCTTACCACCCACCTCCCCCTGGGATTCTTTGGTATTTTTTTTTTTTTTCTGTAAAATGGAACAATTTACTGGGCTCTATGCCAGGCTAAGATCCAGTAGGGTAAGAAATGGTCTGTGGATAGACAATTCAGCCTTTCCTGACAGAAAAGCAAAAAACTCTATTCTTTTACCATGGGCAAATGTAAAATGATCTATACTACTTTATTATTACTTTTAATAAACACAGTAATGAATACGAGCATTATTTTTCAGCAAAACTTGTCCTATACCTCCCCAATTTTTTAATTTGCATTTGTGGCTAAGTCAAGACAAGTATGGCCTTGGTCCTAAGGAAGCAGGGGTACAAAATACTGAAAACTATCAAAGGGAAAAATTATTTCATGAATGTCAATAGAGAAATTTTTAAAAGTCATTTTTAGCTCCAGAGAATCTGTTTGAAGCAGTAACAACAATGATAGGGCACAGTATAAGAAGTACATGATAACTATTCATTAAAGGGGGGAAAAATCACATGCACAGAGATGGAAACATAATTGGATTTGTCATTTCAAAGTATTAATGTTGGGTTTGCAAATAATAGACAATGACGTCCCCCTAAGCGCATAACGAAGGGGGCCAAGTAAGTGAACACCATGTTTCTACTGTAAGGAAATACAGGCACCAATGAAGCAACCTTTTCAGCACAAAAGAAATTTAATACCCAGACCACATGAAAAGTGATCTCTATGGGAATAGTGCAGCTGTTAAAATCCAAGTCAGTTTGTATTAAATCGTCTAGCATGTTTATGTAAAGCAGGACTCTCAGAATGACCGCCAAGAGGAAATAATTCTGCTGACAAAAAAATGATACCTATATTTAATTTAATGCTTCCAATAAGTGTGAAAAAAAGATGCAAACCTATTCTTTTTTAAAAAATATCAGAGGCCCCAGTTAGCTGGCATGCTTGTGATTCTTCTATAAACAGTATCTTGCAGGCTAATTTAATTAGAAATGGAACAACAAAGAATGAGTGTTTGCATTTCACTTACTGAACCCAATTATCTTTATTTCACTCGCTAGCTGGACCTACATAAAACCAGAGGAAAGCTTGTGGCACCTGTGCCAAATGATTTCAATGTGAAAATTAATACTGCCAAGTTATTTTGAGACCAATTAGCTCAGCCACACAAAGAAAAAAAAATACACTCCACTAAAGAACATATAATCCTAAAATGAGTTTCTGAAGACAGAAGTACACGTGGAGATCCTGAGGACTAGACTTGAGTAGATGTAAGATATCTTAAGGAACTATAGAAAGAATGAGCTCAAAATCACTGACAAATAATAAGCTTTAATTCCCAGCATAGGCACCTGGGATGCGTAACAATAAAATGTGCTTAGTTTACTTCTGAAGAAAAAAACATTACTCTCAATTTTTGAGCACCTAGATTTAACCAAATTTATCAACATGTTTTGTCAAATCTAAGTTCAATCTTTTTTTTTCCAAATATTTTTTTAGGTAGACACAATATCTTTATTTTACATTTATGTGGTTCTAAGGATCGAACCCAGTGCCTCATGCATGCTACACGAGCACTCTACCACTGACCCACAACCCCAGTCCCTCTAAGTTCAATTTTTAAGAGACACTGGTCAGTGCAGTGCTTCTCATTAGATATGACCTATATAAAATTTCCAATAGAAGCTTGTCAGTTCAAGAGGAGACAATTTCTCTAGAATTTAATTCCCGCCACACTTTTGCATGTAGGGGACACAGCAGAAAAATCCCAATTTGTAAGCAAGAGGCCATGGCTGGTTGGAGTTAAGTACCCCACCCCCGCCCAACCACCGTGCTATTTTGCATTGCACTTCAACTTGAAAACTTTTACTTATCAAGGACTGGGAGTTTTAAATCACTGGGTGTCAGAAGACTTAAAGGAACACCCAAAAAAGGAAATCAGCTGTTACATACAGTATACATATAAGAATAACTCAGACAGTATCTCAAAGCCTATTAAAAAAATGAGATGCCATCACCATAGTTTTGAGATCTATCAGCCGTTTCCCATTACAAGGACAGAAGATCAGATCTATTTTTAGAGCTGCTGTAAAGATCAAAGCCAAAGGGGCTCTTTTATTGGCTCTCTACCCAGGCCCCTAATCTGTTTACTATTTCTTTGTTGTTATGTGGATCTCCGAAAGACATGCATCCAGGACTGCCTGGAATCCCCCATCTTCTGAGGAACGTGAAAAAATTGTTGAGGGTTCATCCAAGGAGGGAAACCCTCCGGGGAAGAACAAAGACCAGTAAAGTTTAAGTTCTAGCCAAAATGGCCATGATGCTAGTGTGGATACAGAGCTAAAATTTCTTAACTCATTCTTTCTCTCTATACTATCAGTCAAATTTTCTCGGGCTGGTTTCTTTGTGAGAATAAATACTGATAAATGAAAACAAGGAGAAAGTGATTCCTGAACTTCTTCCCCACATAAGTTCTTTTCAGTGGCCTCGCCTGGTAATGCCAAGGGCATTTAATGCTGATGGGCTCACTTTAAAAAACAAGTCCCTTGAATGCAAAAATGACTTACTTTGGAAGAACAAGCTGTACATTTGTCAAACGCCAGGCTGACAGGAAGGACATTATCAAACCGTGACAGAAATCCCCGGATCTAAAAACAAACAAAACAGAACAATTCACATCAAGCACGGAATGACCACATCTATGAAAATGTGTAGCTAGTGTCTGGCGAGGAGGAGAAAGTGTTATTACAGTGGTCCTGACAGAAATCCCCCTGTATTGTAAATGGGTCTGGGGAAGAAATATATTGAGACCTTCATTACATTAGGAACCAGGGCCTACAAGCTTTTCACATATTTGTGACCTAAAAGCAAATTGACTCCAAAATATGAAAAGCAAGCTGTAATACCTAAAGTACTGTTTTAATGAATACCTTAAAAAATGTAACAGGAAGGGACTGGGGGTGTAACTCAGTGGTACAGCACATGCCCAGCATGCACCAGGCTCTGGGTTTCATCCCCAGAATCACAAAATAAGTTGCCTCAGTGACTCTGATTGGACTCTTTTGTTATGGAGACCACAGAATAAGGCACATATCCACTATACTATATTGGAGGGGCCACACAAGGACAGATGGCCTGGGGGCTGACTATAGAAAGCAGAGGTGGTTCTAAACTCGCATCCAGGTTTTCTGCTTGTTATGGAACAGAGAAACAAAATGTAAAACTGGAGGCTGGTGTTGTGGCTCAGTGGTAGAGTGCTCATCTAGCACACGTGAGGCCCTGGGTTCAATCCTCAGCACCACATAAAAATAAGTTAATAAAATAAAGGTATTGGGTCTAACTAAGAAAAAAAAAATTTTTTTAAACTGCAGCAATTGCTGGGCAACAGCGCCACCTTGAGTGTGAACTTCTACCTGCAACGTGTGCACATTTGAGTGTAACTAGGTCCTACCAACTATGACTGAGGTCATTTATGCTTGGGTCATAACAACTCTGGAACTGTACTCATGCCAAAGAGAAAATTTCAATCTGTTGTGTGCATTACTAACATACTATTACTAAAAACAAGAGCAGCAAATCTTTTAATTTCTCCACAGGACTCAATATTTGTAATGAGCCAGACAATACAAATCTTGTCCTGGGTTCATTTAAATGACCTTCCTGACTATCCCATTTTAAGTTGGCTGAACTTGGACTCAGAAGGGTGAAGCACATTACTCAGGTAAGTGAGATCAAAGTATAAACATCTGGCACAGGCTGGGGCCTCTGGATGGGCTACAGGCCAACTTCCTCTGGAGGCTGCCTTCCTCTTAGATTAGCTTAATTAAAAACAAACAAACAAACAACAAAAAAAACTTCCAAATTCTCTTTTTTAAAGGTTTTTAAAAAAATAACTTTATTTTTATGTGGTGCTGAGGATCTAACTCAGTGCCTCACACATGCTAGGCAAATGCTCTACCACTGAGCCCCAGCCCCAGCCGCAGACCATAGCTTTTGTCTGTAATATTAGATCTCTTCATGATTTTTGTTTCTTGTACTGATACTCATCCCCCAAATAAAAACAAAACCTTTTTTCAGGCTTCATTCTCAGTTTGGTAACTTCATCTTTGGGCCCATACTGCAACAAGTGACATAAGAGAATATGTAAACCTGTATTTAGAAAATCTGTGAAGGAAATGCCTACAGCAAATTTCCAAATGTCCTTATCAATATATGTGATCTCACTATAATCCCAGCTCATGAGTGAAGGAGTTGGGCTGGGGTTGTCACTTTCAGGGGTAAAGTGCTTGCCTAGCACATGAGAGGCATTGGATTTGATTCCCAGCATCAATTTAAAACACACACACACACACACACACACACACACACACTAAATGAACAAAAGAAAGATTTTTTAAAAAAGAGTGAAAGAGTGGGTGGAAATGAGAAGTTAGGCAACTGAGGTAAAGATAGTCACATTTTCAAAGGTTGACAGTGAGGCTATCTTTTATTTCCCACATCTCAGCAAAGTGGCAGCTGTTTCATAATCCAGTACCTAAGGCACCACTGGGGTCATGAGTGTGCTATTCAGGATATGAAAACAGGGGACATCAAACTGGCAGAGGGGGTTTTAATGGCAAGTGACAGATGGTAATGCTGAGATCTTTAGGAGCTCTGGAAGTTACCTGTTTGACCAAGTTACTTTTATACTAAAGTCTTTTTTTAAACTATCATATTTAGCATATTTTCTACTAAAATATTATTTAAAATGGCCTACACATCATGTCTCCTTTTTCCACACCCCCCCCACCCCAATCCTCCAGTGCTGGGGATAGAACCCAAGGCCTTGTGCATGCTAGGCAAGCACCCACCAACAGCCCAACCCTCCACATTTTATAGTAATGCTATTACTCTCCATCTAGATTTTATTAAGCTTTCCTTATGTTGCAGAAAGAATATTGGTTAACTTTCTCTGCTAAAATGTCTTATGATTAGAGATGGGGAATAAAGCAAAAGCAAGGGAGAGGGTAGATCTGATTAGGAGCTGAAAGGAGGAGAGGCAAAGAAAAGAAGGAAAGAACAACAAAAACACAGGTGGTGAGGAACAAAAGGAAAAAAAAGAGGCTGAACTGGCTGAGCAAGGCCAACACACCATTGTTCAGCACCCAGACAGCTCTTTGACAGGAAACAGTCATTCATCTTCCCAGGAAATGAAGTAGAATAATGCTGGCGAGGATTTACAAGTTCACTAAGTTGATACCCGAAGCCCCAGAACATAATCAAAGCTCTTCCAGTTTCAGATAGTCTCAGAGGAAACCCTTCTCATACCCACTGCAACAGACTCCGAACAGGTACCTCCCAGGGTGGGCCCTCTCCCTTCTACTTAATGTCAAGTTATGTCATCAATTCATTTTCCTAACACAAAGCTCTGAGGCCTGCCACTTTTTATCAGCCACTTAGAGCAAACCAAATAAAGCAGGGCATTCCCTACACTGGCATTTCAGCATCCCCCACCCCAGGGATCTGGACCCAACTTGTCTTCCCAATTGTATCTTGGACAGAGTGTTTTCACAGTCGGATCCAACTGTTAACGTGAACTACAACTTCCCTCCCCAAAACTTCTGTCATCTCCTGGTCTTGCCCCAGGCTGAATTCAATGACTCAGACAGAACTCTTCCTTTTGCTAAGACACATGTATCTAAGTCCTCATCTTCATGAAAAGTCACTCAGCCCAGACACCTCTTTAATCAATCCTCCATCCACCTGCCATTCAACCTAGAAATAACATCTCCACCCTCTGAAATCCATCTTTTTGGTCTTTATACCCCCAATATCAAATGAATTAGACTTTTTGAAAAATTAATAAAAGGTATATTGAAATATAATTCACACGCAAACCATTTTTTTAAAAAAAATTTGTGGTTGTAAATGGACAGAATGCCTTTATTTATTTTTATGTGGTACTGAGAATAGAACCCAGTGCCTCATACATGCTAGGCAAGCACTTTGCTGCTGAGCTACAGTCCCAGCCCCCATTCAGCTTTTAAAGTATAAACTCAGTGTTTATAATTTTGGTTGTACAACCAGCACCACTATCTAATTTCTAGACATTTTTCATCACTCCAAAAAGAAATCCAGGACCGGAAAGAAATTAGTCTCCATTCTTCCTTTTCCAAACCCTGGGAAACACTAATACACCTTCTATTTCTATTGATTTGCCTCTTCTGTATATGCCCTATAAATGGAGCCATATACAACTGCCTTCTTTTACTTAACATAAGGTTTTTATCCACATCAGTATTTCTTTTTATTGCTAAATAATATCTGATTTTATGGACATGCCACATTTGTTTATCTACTCATCAGTAGATTGCTATTTCTCTTGGGCATATTATCCCTAAGAGTGCAGTTACAAGGTCACGTGGTAATTCTATGATTGACATCTCAAAGAAGCACATCCAAACCATCTCTGGAGTGACCACACCATATTATGTTTCCAGTAGACAGGTATGAGGGCTCCAATTTCTCCAGCTCCTTGTCAACACTTGTTATTCTTGTTCATCATCAAAACCATCTCAGTGAGTGTGAGATTGGCAGCTCATTCACTGTGGTTCTGATCTGCATTTCTCTCATGACTGTCAAGCATCTTTCCATGAGTTTCTTGATCATTTATAGACCTTCTTTGGAGAAATGTCTATTCAAATCCTTTACCAAATATTAAACTGGGCTGCCTTTTTGCTGTTAAACTGGAAGTTCTTTATATATTCTGGAATCAAACTTCTTACATAACAATTCACAAATATTTCCTCCCTTTCTATAGTTTGTCTTTTGGGGTTCTTGAAGAACAAACTTTATTTCGATGAAGTCCTATTTATCTATTTTTAAATTCTGTTCTTAGTCTTTTCATGTCAGATATTAAAAAAAAATTGTCTAACCCAAGGTGATGAAGATTTATGATACTGTCTCTTAGGAGTTTTATATTTTAGCCCTTATATTTAGGTCTGTGGTCTATTTTGAGCTAATTTTTGCATATGGGTAGGAGATAAGGATTTAAATTCATTCTTTTGCATGTAAAAAATCCAGTTGTCCCAGGACTATTTGTTGACGACTCTTCTTTCTTCACTGAACTATCATCAGTTGGACACAAATTTAAGTGCTCATTTCTGGACTGTCAATTCTATTTCACTGATCTACACACATTTATCCATATGCAAGTACTACAGTGTCTTGATAATAGTAGCTCTACACTAAAACTGGAAAATCTGAGTTCTTCAACTTTTATTCACCTTTTTCAAGATTATTTAGACTATTCTGGGTCCTTAGCATTTCCCTGTGAATTTTTGAATCACAAAGCGTGCCATAATTAAGTACTTTTAAAAAAACTTCTCTTGTTTTTAGAAGACAAGACCAGTTAAACTATTTGTATTTACTCACGCAACACAGGGATTTGCTCATGAGATTTACTCAATAAATTATGAAATAAATGAATGAGCATAACAACTGGAAGCCTGCAAAATTACTCATATCTGAATTATACAGAGAAAACACATCTCAAATAAACCACAAGAAAAATTCTTACTTACCATGAGTCACATTTTCCAGGCCATTTGAAACCCTTCCCAGTCATTTATGCTTTTATATCCCTAGTATTATAAATGTGATGTCTCCACAATGTGCTGTGCATTCCCTCAGTCTTAGAAGAAATGTATACAAATTTAAAGAGCAGAGGTTGCTACTTAAAAATTTAGCACCTCACTTAAGATGTACACAGGTTCCCAAAGCAATGTAAAATCCAGGTTTCCTATGCAAAAGTCATAATGAATATATTCACACCTATTTGGAGGGGCTGGGCACAATCAAAAAAATTAAAAGAATTCTCCCATGCTGGGGAGTGTAGCTCAGTGGCAGAGTACCTGCTTAGCAAGTTAAAGCCCCAGTGTGTGTGCATATGTGCGCACGTGTGGACACAAAGGTTTGTTCTTAGTTTGGATGGGGAAAAATTCACAATGACCTTTGTACTTAGCAGCATACAAAGTATGTGAAAGAATATAATTATTTGGTGTTTTTCAAACTTGTCTCATCAGGAAAATCCCTGAAATTTGATTCAAAAGGTCTGAGAGAAGGTCTAAGAACCTGTGTCTAAGAGTCCCAAGTGATTCCTATCTTGTTACCTTCCTTATACTTTCCTGGGCTTTGCTACCACTGACATAAGCTGTCAGAAAAATGAATGCAGGCCTTAGTCAAGCCTCAAATTCCTCCCAGTTTTCTAAAAATAGCATCACTGTTCCACCTTGTTTAGCCTGTACTAAATTTACACCAAACAGCTTTTATATAGTGATTTCTAAGTTACCTCTCCATCCACATAGGAACCAAAGCCTGATACTGCTCAAAGTAAATTCTCTGATTCTGAGGACTATACAAAGCTTACTCTCAACTCATATTCCATATTTGCTGTCAATCTCTCCTTAAAGGAAAAAAGGTGGGTTTTTTTGTTTTTTTAAATTAACTCTTCCTATGAAAACAATAAGCACATGACAGAAAAACAAGAGGAAAAAAACCCCACACTCCCATGGTGCATTTACTTCCGTTTTGCAGTGTTTAAAAAGTTAAACATTCAACTTCCTCTTAAACAGCACCCCCTTCCATTCTCCCCTTTCCCTATGGGGAGGGAGGACTATTAGGTTTCACTCCCACAGCCCTAGTGAGGGGTCAAACCTGTCCGTCTCCCTGCACAATTTACTTTCTAAAATTTAGATTATGCTCTTATGTAATAAAATAATGTAAAGAGGAAATAAAAGAAAAAAAAAGGAAGAAATGAAAACAGCCTATATAGAAATAGGATTAATAGTTGCCTGGGACTGAGGGTGGGAATATGAAATGGGAAGAGGTACAAAGGAAATTTTGGGGTGACAAAAACGTTCCCCACATATTTTGTGGTGGCAATGTATGAGTGTACACACCCAGTCAACATTTAACCATAATGTACACATATTGTATATTTTGAAAAAGGAAATCTTTTTTTTTTTACTTGTTTCAACACTTTTAAAAACAATTTTTTTAATTTTTTTTTCTTTCTACCATCTCTTTTATATTTTCTTTTTTTTTCTTTTTTTTTATTGTTGGTTGTTCAAAACATTACATAGTTCTTGATATATCATATTTCACACTTTGATTCAAGTGGGTTATGAACTCCCATTTTTACCCCGTATACAAATTGCAGAATCACATCAGTTACACTTTCATTGATTTATATATTGCCATACTAGTGTCTGTTGTATTCTGCTGCCTTTCCTATCCTTTACTATCCCCCTCCCCTCCCCTCCCCTCCCCTCTTCTCTCTCTACCCCCTCTACTGCAGTTCATATCTCCCCCTTGTATTATTTTTCCCTTTCCCCTCGCTACCTCTTGTATGTAATTTTGTATAACCCTGAGGGTCTCCTTCCATTTCCATGCAATTTCCCTTCTCCCTCCCTTTCCCTCCCACCTCTCGTCCCTGTTTAATGTTAATCTTCTTCTCATGCTCTTCGTCCCTATTCTGTTCTTAGTTACTCTCTTTATATCAAAGAAGACATTTGGCATTTGTTTTTTAGGGATTGGCTGGCTTCACTTAGCATAATCTGCTCTAATGCCATCCATTTCCCTCCAAATTCTATGATTTTGTCATTTTTTAATGCAGAGTAATACTCCATTGTGTATAAATGCCACTTTTTTTTATCCATTCGTCTATTGAAGGGCATCTAGGTTGGTTCCACAGTCTTGCTATTGTGAATTGTGCTGCTATGAACATCGATGTAGCAGTGTCCCTGTAGAATGCTCTATTTAGGTCTTTAGGGAATAGACCGAGAAGGGGAATAGCTGGGTCAAATGGTGGTTCCATTCCCAGCTTTCCAAGAAATCTCCATACTGCTTTCCAGATTGGCTGCACCAATTTGCAGTCCCACCAACAATGAACAAGTGTACCCTTTTCCCCACATCCTCGCCAGCACTTGTTGAAAAAGGAAATCTTAAAGAACAGTTTATGATCTTGATTTTTTTTTTTCAAAATAGTACACAAAGGTACAAAATGAAAAGTCCCTCCTACCCTCCCTCATACCTCTTCTTGCAAATAATCACCAACATTAGTATCTCAAGTAGCCTTCTAAGAAGAAAAACTTTTATTTGGGTGTTGGGGCTTAAACCCTCTTATATGCTGAGTAAGTACTTTACTACCAACCTATATATCCCCAGCTCGGAAAAAACCAATGTTTTCAATCTAAAGTAGTTCTATAATCTGTGCATCTTTGCTACTACCTGAATAATAAAAACAAAAAATGAATCAAACCGCCCCTTCCAAAAATCCAGCTGGAAACGACAGGGCCTAGAAGAAACAATTACCAGTGCTCACTTGGCTCTCAGCCTACTCAACGCCCAAGGCTCTAAAGGAGCAAAGCAGCCAGAGTTGAATCCCTGTTATGAACTAGAAGCACTGTGTCATACCTGAGCTTGACTTCCAGGGCTCTTAAGACAGGATGCTCAGCATCAGTGGGAGAAAAGGCGGAACACAGGAGACAAAAAGGCCCAGCACAAGGCTTTTAAAGGGGTCCTGGGCAAGCTGCCCAGCTGTACTCAGTTGAACGCCCGTGAGGCGTTGATCAGGCAGAACTTCATGAGGCAGACCTGTGCACCTCTATGTAGCAAGGCACCCAAGTAGTAATACCTGGGCTGGGATGGGGGCACACAGAAGGCAAAAAGGCCCAGCATAAGGCTTTTAAAGGGGCCCTGGGCAGGCTGCCCAGCTGTACTCAGTTAAATGCCCATGAGGTGTTGATCAGGCAGGACTTCATGAGGCACACCTGTGTACTTCTATGTAGCGAGGAGCCCAAGTAGTAACACCTGTGTGGGCTGGGGTGGGGATGGGATGCTGGAAATACAACTAGCATAGGCAGGAGCACAAAATCCAAAGGTTAGTTCCAAGAGGAGGATATGGTCTGTGCTACCTTCAGAAGTTAGGCACATTGTCCTGTGGATGCCACCAAGAAGCCTTTTTCTCAGGCCCTAGCAGTGGTTCTCCAATGACTAGAATTCCTGAAGTTTTTCACTCAGTGGTTCTGAGGTGACTGGGAAATGTGTACTTTGAATTGGCTCCAGGTAACAGAACCCCTGGATCAGGCTGTCTTCTAATTTAAACTTAAATGATTCCAGAATCACTTATGTCTCCTGCAGTCTATTCTCCATGCAGCAGCCAGATCTTATCACATCATGTCAAACCTTCCTCTGAGCTGAAGGTCCAAACTTTTAAGTAGCTTTTGCACCCCCTGCTTTCTCCCCCAACTCTCCACATCATGGGTGCATTGGCCTTTCAGTTCCTCAGACTCACTGAGCACCCCTCACCTCTGCCCTTCTCTCCTCTGTCTTCTCTAACACTCTTCCTCCTCTCCTCTTTCCCTTGCACTTAACTGTGCCCCCCTCACTTTAGAAGCCATGCAGGAAGGCCTGTCCTGGATTAGGGCAGAACTTGATGGCTGGGGAAGGGCAGAGCACTCACAGGTGCTGAGCATCAAGCTGCTGTCTAGTGCTCCTGGCTATCTTCACACATTGCATCTCATTTTGGCTTGCTACCAACCTGTGACCTTCAATCCAGATAAGGAAGTCAGGACCCAGGAAGGGACATGGCTTGCCCCAGGTTTCACAACTACCAAGTGGTAAAACCAGGAATCTGAATTCTGTTCTTTCTGGCTCTAAAGCCTGGGGGAG
Source organism: Callospermophilus lateralis (assembly GCF_048772815.1). Classification (NCBI taxonomy): domain Eukaryota; kingdom Metazoa; phylum Chordata; class Mammalia; order Rodentia; family Sciuridae; genus Callospermophilus; species Callospermophilus lateralis. The sequence continues at coordinate 5,306,141 of NC_135324.1, forward strand.
AAAAGCTGAAATGCAAAGAGGAGGAAAAATGGAAAGAAGGGACAAACAGAAGAAGGCCAGAGGAACTTAAAGAAAAGAACTAAAACAAAAATTGAACACCTAGAGGACCTATCCCCTATCAGGTGAATACATTCTCTTAGGTCAACTTTGCCCCAATTGGATATAAAATAAAAATATCAGGCCAGGCATGGTGCATGTCTGTAATCCCAGCTGGTTGGAAGGTTGAGGCGAGTTCAAAGGAGGATGGCAAGTTCAAAGCCAACTTCAGCAAAAGCAAGGCACTAAGCAACTCAGTGAGACCCTGTCTCTAAATAAAATACAAAATAGGGCTGGGGATGTGGCTCAGTTGTCAAGTGCCCACCCCTGAGTTCAGACCCTAGTACCAAAAAAAAAAAAAAGATGAGGAATAAAAATGGGTCCTTCATTTCTGGGCCACCCACTAGTCAAGGTTTTTACCTAACCAGTAAAATTGGCTTCAGCACCAAACCTACCTTGCCTTGCCTCCATGAGAAGCTGAGACTCAACACCCCAAAATGCCTGACTATTCTGAGAAATTACCATCTCAGCAACAACTGGACCCTACTGCTTTCACTTCACACCAGCTACCAGCAGGCCTGCCAACAGCTTGGAGTTTGCATAAATAAAAACAAGCTCCAAACTTCAGATCAATCTTGGATGTTAAAAAAGAGTCTTAATCAAATTCAAAGCCAAAATAGAGAGTTTAGCAATTGCAAAATCCCCAGCACACATACCACACCAGAGGCCTTTGTTTCAGATAACAGTTTCCATCTCCCCTTGAACCAGAGCCACGGAGGGGCAGAACCAAACTGGGAATGAGCCAGGGTCATCCTTAGAAAACTAGTGCAAATGGGGCTAATCCTCCAACTATTCTCAGTTCATTCATCGCTTCCAGAGTTTCATGGGTTCTTCCTAATTTCCTGTTTAGGAGACAAATGCTTCCATTTCAATAAAAACTGAAAGAAAAATGTTAAAACCAACATTTCCAAATCTCTCTTATGTGCCCAGAACTGTGCTAGTGCCTAGAAAATATAATTGAATACATACATGCATTCTAGGAGCTTATTATGTTATTATCTCCATTTTACAGATATAAGCATGAGGTTCAAGCTGGGTGCCACTGTGTATGCCTATAATCACAGCTACTCGGGAGGCTGAGGCAGAGGGGTCACAAGTTCAAGGCAGTCCATGCAACTCAAAGTAAAAAGGGCTGGAATGTTGCTCAGTGGTAGAGCACCCTGGGTTCAGACACCAGTACTGAAAACAGAGAAAAGAAAGTAAAGAGAAAGAAAAGGAAGAAAAGTGAGGTTCAGAGAGAATAAATAATCTACCCAAGGTCACACAGTGACAAGCAGCAAGAGCTGCCTCAAGTCTTTTGGGAAATGAGGTCATAAATGGAAGAATAAATATGAAATTAAGAAGCAAAGTGGATTCTAATGAGATCTGTAAGATCACAAAGCCTTTAGGCTACCACCCCATGGGACCTCCCAAACAGTACAGTATTGTCCATAAAGCAATATCCATAAAGCAAAGTGATATCCTTCCACGGATAAAGTGAGGCCCAACTCTTGGGACAAGAGATGCAACCTGAGATGCTTTTGAATTGGGTGATATTATCTGTGATTTACCCTCCAGGGAAAGGTAAATCCCTTCTCTTCTAGGGCCTCAGGAAGTTGAAATCCAGACTCCATCAAGATCTTCTGCCCAGATGCTGCCTTACATTCAGGAGCCTCCCAGATGAAACAAGATCCCACCACATCCAAATGGCTTGGGGAACATCTTCCACCTTAGATGACTCCAAGAGGGAATGCAATCAAATACTGGGTGATCTTATGTCGCCTACATAACTTCTCTGACCCTAATGGTGCATGTCTGGGAGCCATCTATTGGCATGATTGGCTAGACTGACAGGATGACCAGGTCACAAACCTTAACAGCCAACACAGTGAAACATGTGGACTACCCATTTCTTCTGTCACTGCCATGGCCATCAAGCTGAGGGGTATAGACCCAGGCGGGAAGGGACTTCTTTTCCTGAGCTACATCTCTGGAAATATGATCTTCCTGCTTCTCTATGAATATCCTCCCCCACAGTCAGTCTATTCATATCCCTAGGCTCACTGAGACAAGCATTTCTGAGCACAGTATAACAGACCTGATTAAAACTAAAATCAAGGATTTACAGGGCACAGCAGACAGGCCAAATGAACTGTAGTCCAAGATTTCCCAGGCCAGAGCCCTCCCAGGGTTCTGCCCTAGTTTTGGCTTCATTCTACTTTTCTGAAGCTAACAAAAAGAATCATTCAAGAACTCAAGAGAACTCAGAGCTGGTGAATACAACCCCAAAGGAAGGGCATATATCCTCAGAGTGTTTTTTTTTTTTTTTAAATCAGTACTTTAGAACTAGCAGTACACTCCACTCAGAGACAAAAACTGTGAACTGTGTGGTCTACAAGTGGCTTAAAAGCAGGACTTTGATGTCTGGATGACTACTATGGTGTCACTTTGTTTTTAAAATGCTCTAATGATTTCATTGTTAGGTGGAATATAAACAAAGTTGATCTCATAGAAGTTGAGAATACAATGGTGATTACCAGAATCTGGGGAGAACATGGGGTAAGGAAGGATGGGGAGAGGTTGATCAGTGGGCACAAAGTTATAGATAAACAGGAGTAAGAAGTTGCTCTGTGCTATTGCACAATACAGTGACTAGATAAAATGACAATGCACTTTGGTTATTCAAAACATTACAAAGATTTCAGAATCACCTCGGTTACACATCCACATTTTTACATAATACCATAATAGTAACTGTTGTATTCTGCTACCTTTCCTATCCTCTACTATCCCCCCTCCCCTCCCCTCCCATCTTCTCTCTCTACCCCATCTACTGTAATTTATTTCTCTCCTTATTTTTTTCCCATTCCTCAAGGACATTATTACAACTTTACTTCATAAAATAAAGGTGAAAGTTTTGTGGAAAAAAAAAAAATGCTCTAATGATAGCCAGTCAAAGCATCAGCAGGCCTGTAGGCTGTGAACTTGTGTTGCCCGCAGGATGGCACAATACCCTGCAAACCAACTTACCGGAGATATCAGGAGTGGCCTGTAGGTTTTACAACTCCTAAACTGTGTGCCTCCCACAAAGAACCAGAGGAAATCTGAGGTTGTGTTTTAGCAGTAGGGAGCTTAGCTTGCACATGTAAGGCACTAGGTTTTATCCTCAGCAACACATAAAAATAAACAAACAAATAAAGATATTGTGTCCATCTACAACTAAAAAAAAAAAAAAAACATTTAAAAAAGAACCAGAGGAAGGATCTTATCTTGAAGAACTCAGCCATCACCCCAAGAGCCAGGAAGACAATGAGCTTACCTGCCTGCCTGCCTTCTCTTCCTTTCTCCCTTCCCCTACCCTTTCTCCTTCTCCTTCCCTCCCTTCCTTTCCTCCACTTTCCTGTCCTCTGCCCCTCGCTCCCCAATAAAAGATTCCAGTTGATGGAAAGCAGAAAGAACAATACTACTATGCTAAGAATGATAATGAAAAAGGTCTCTACAAACAAAGGCAGACCAAGGAGCACATCCTATACAAATTCATCTATGGAAAGATCAAAATCATATGAAAGATCAGAGTCATATGAGAGTCAAGATGTCCATCTCTCTGTTGGAAGTAGCGACAATAACCAAGAGAAGCAGAAGGAGAGCTGTGAGCATGCTTGATAATATTTGCTTTCAATCTGTATGTTGGGCGCAGGAGTGGGTTTACTTTGTGATAATTTATCAAGCAGTACACATAGTCATTTGTGTGATTATCTATATACAGTCACATATCAATAAAATGATTTTTTAAAAAATCACTCTCTTTATAGATAGAAAGTAGTTTATACTTTTTGCTTTCTGCTTATACAGTTGGACAGAGCCTTGAAAAACAAAACACACTAACACCCCAAAAACCAAGAGACCCATAAGCCTATTTTTTCACCTTAAATGGTTTTCACGGTTTTCAAATTCAATAAGAGGTTTCTTCAGGCAGAATTTCATTGAATTTCAGGACCTAATCAAGCCTTTTCTGTACTTGGCCAATCTCTGGATGTGCCAGATTCTGCCTGTGGCTCTACAGAGGGAACACTGAGTAATCTTCAGGCCTCCGGGGTCCGACACAGAGAGCAGAGACCAGGGGAACACAGGAAAAGTTATGGAACTTTCTCCAAGTTACACAATGAGTTGCTGGTAGAGGGCCTTGTGATTCTCAGTCCAACGACTCTGGCTTTTCTACTACATCTCATTCTGCAGGGGCCAATTAATAAATATTCTCCTTTGGGGCACTGAGAAAAACGAGCCCTGAGAACCTCACTGGCCATTCTTTACATGCAAAGTACACAAAGGAGTTTACCCAATTCCCCTCCAACAGGAAATCATTTGTCTGGGAGAGCAAGGAAGAGGAGGAGGAGGAGGAGGAGGAGGAGGAGGAGGAGGAGGAGGAGGAGGAAGAGGAGGAGGAGGGGAAGGAGGAGGAGGGGAAGGAGGAGGAGGGGAAGGAGGAGGAGGGGAAGGAGGAGGAGGGGAAGGAGGAGGAGGGAAGAGTCGAGTGTGCAAGAGGACATTGCAACACAACCCACTGTTTTTGTGGAAACGATGTTCCCCTAATTAAAACACAGTTGCATAAATGGACTCATTCCGCTTAAGAAAAAAGTGGGGGGAGATTGTTTAAACTCTATAAATGGAGACCTTACAACCCTGAGATTAATTTCTTCAAGTTCTTTCTCCACTTTCTTTTTCAGAATGTAGCTAAAAATAAAGGTTTGGAACTTGAAATAATGTAAGCAAGTAATATCTCTCTCTCTCTCTCTCTCTCTCTCACACACACACACACACACACACACACACACACACAGCTTTTCCCATATATGGCCACATTATTCTTTAGTCTTTGAAAAGGCCAAATGAAGAGATGGCCAACAACCAAAATAATCCTTCAGACATCTGAAAAGGAGGAGAGAGGACTAGAAGTGTTGGTGAATGACAAACGATTGCCAGGCTCAATGGGGATAAATAACACCAAGAGGGATTAGTTGCCATAGTGCCTGAAAAACATGGGCACATGCATTTTGACACGGGCCTCTTCTCTAGAGAGACTGTTTTGCCCTCTGGCCTCAGCACTGAGAAAACTACAACTGCAGTAATTTAACATAAAGGGCTTAAAGAAGGAAACCAGTGCAGGGGCATGACTGAAAATTTAATTAAGGCCCTTCTCAGCACAAAAATCTGTAAAAGAGATGAGGGCACAGCTCGAGGTCAGAAGAGGGGGCAGGGGAAACATGGGAAAGATCTGAATGAGATATGAGAACATAAATAGCAGAGGTCAGCCCTGCAGGTCAGTGGCCTTGTGCTAGATGGCTGTTACAGTGTCTGTTGGGTCTTGCTGGAAAGGTTTCTCTACAGAAGGCTCATGTCAAACAAAGGCCACCTTGTGTGAGTCAGGGGGAAACGTCACATTTTCCCAGTGTCTTATGGTTTATAGGCATGTCAGATGCACCCCTGGACACAAGGTGAAGCATCTGATTAATTGATAGGAAAATGAAGGCTCAGGGATGTTAAGGGACCTAAGGACAGGCCTACTGTGGGTGGCATTGTGCAAGAACACTGGAGTAGAGACTGCAAGCTAAGTCCCACAATGTGTGGACTAGGGCTTGCTTTTTTGGTGGGGGGAGGTACTGGGGATTGAACCCAGGGGTGCTTCACCACTGGGCTGCATCCCCAGTCTTTTTTTATTTTAAGACAGGATCTATCTCCCTAGAGTTGCTGAGCCTGGCCTTAAACTTGCAATCCTCTTGCCTCAGCCTCCCAAGTTGCTGGGATGACAGGTGTGTGCCACCATACTTGGCTTGGACCAGGGCTCTTTCTACCCACAAAACTTTCAAAGAACACTGGTCAGACTGCCAGGTTTGGGTTTATTTATTTATTTATTTATTGGGGTACTGGGGATGAACTCAGGGGCACTCAACCACTGAACCACATTTACAACCCCATTTTGTATTTTTTTTTTAAGAGAGAGGGAGAGAGACAGAATTTTTTAATATTTATTTATTCATTTTTTTTTTTTTTAGTTTTCGGCGGACACAACATCTTTGTTTGTATGTGGTGCTGAGGATTGAACCTGGGCCGCATGCATGCCAGATGAGAGCACTACCACTTGAGCCACATCCCCAGCCCCCTATTTTGTATTTTATTTAGAGACAGGGTCTCACTGAGCTGCTTAGGGCCTCACTTTTGCTGAAGTTGGCTTTGAACTTGCGATCCTCCTGCCTTAGCCTCCTGAGTCACTGGTATTACAGGAGTACATTACCATGCCCAGCCAGGTTTGAATTTAGATTGCAGCTCATTCACTAACTCTGTCAGTGACCATAGACAGGTCATTTCTCCTCTTCTGATTCTAATCCACAGTTGGAAAATAATAGAGCTGGCCTTGACAGGAGGTGGGTATTTGAGGGGAAGAGAGAAGCACACATGAACCAAGTGAGTCTCTCCTTGCACATCAAATTGGTGGGCACTGTCACCAGTGCACTGAAAGAAGGCAGACTGCAAGTTACTGCTGAACCACAACATGAACGCCAGGGGAATGATTTCCAAAGGAGAAGACCAGAAAGCCTCTTCATTCCTCTAAGAAAAGGGCCATGGAAACAAATGAAGCAGCAACATCAATGCTAAGTATTCATCCTTCAGCTTCATTCTTTTTCCTCCCTAAGGGAATAGGCCTTCCTTATGATGTTTTGGCTTATATTTCTGAAAAGACATCCTTTTTTTGGTGACACTACATACTTCCAGTGGTTTTCCTACGCTTGCCCATAAAGGCTATCTATTTCGGTAAGTAGTCAATACTAATAACAAACAGGCTTGCCCATAAAGGCTGTCTATTTGGGTAAGTAGTCAATATTAATAATGCCCAAATAGTAGGCATCATTTGCTGAGAGCCCTCAATACACTTTGAGGCTGAGCCCTGTCAATCTACTGTCCCTGGTCTCTTCAGCTACCAGATGAGGCAGGTATATTTAAAGTTAGGAGAACTAGGGGCTTGGGTAGAAGCTCAGTGGCAGAACACTTGCCTAGCACATATAAGGCACTGGGTTCGATCCTCAGCACCACATAAAAATAAAAAAATAAATAAAATAAAGTGTTATATCCAATTCAGTAACTAAAAAAATATATTAAAAAGAGAGTGAGAACTAAGACTTCAAGAAGTTTCATGAGTTGGTCAGGGAAGACCACCTTCATAACTGCAGGACTGGGATTTAAACCACTGGGTGATTCAAAAGCCTGTTCCTTTTTTTCCTACTCTGTGATGAGGACTCTAGTCAGCATGCCAAATGCATCAAAGAGTCTGAGTAAGGCTGATGCTGCTTTTTCCAGATTTCTTTTCACTGGCATACTGCAGGAGTATATTTGGGGGAGGGGGTCATAAAATTCCCCCACTGACAGCCCAGCTGTGGGATAAGCGGGCTGGGATGGTGGAATGGTAAAAGGACTCCCATGTGTTCCCCTTGCACCAAAGGGATCAGGTCCAGAATCCTGATTTCATTTCCGGATCACTAACCTGGTGAGGTACAAGCCCAAGAGAGGTTGGAGGCTCATTCATGCGATCATCACTGCTGCTGGCAATGGCGTAGCCCCTGGGGACAGGAAACAATTAAAACTGTTCAGTTAACCAGAATTTATGATAGACACTTAGAGATAATGCAGAAGGGAGGGATGTCCATGCAAGGTTCATGAAAGTAACCAAAGTGCTTGCTGAGCAGCACAAGCTAGCAAAAACCTCTTTTCCCTGGGGAGAGAAGGAAAGAGAGTTAAAAAAAAAAAAAAAAAAAAGCATGCTTGGTTTGAAGTTGGAAAGTGGAAAGACCAGAGCATGTGATCACCATGCAAGTTGTTTAGCTTCTGTGTGCTTCAGGCCCATTGTCTATAAGGTAGGAATAAGGAGACTGTGATGAATAAATTAGGAGCATATTAGATAAACTGCCAAGCACAACACTTTGTTTGTGATAAGCTTATAAGCATAAATTCCTCACTCTGAGATAATATTATAAAACACCACAGCACATTTTTGTATTGAAATTTTAAAGTGGAAAACTTTCTAACTTTAAGTTCACTTTTTTCTTTCTTCCTTTCATTGGTTCTTTCTTTTTTTAAAGAGATGGGCTCTCACTTTGTTGCCCAGTCTGGCCTCAAACTCCTGATCCCCAAAAATCCTTCTGTCTCAGCCTCCAGAGTAGCTAGGACCACAGGAGCACTACTGTGTCTGGCTTAACTCTGGAAGATGTTATCCCAAATACTTCCTGCCATAAGGCAGCAATAAACATAAACAGCAGGGATAGCTAAAGCAGATGACAAACATGAGAGGACTAAAAAGCTGCCTACTTCAATTTAACTCCAGGACTTCTACACTAGTTACATACAGCAACAAAACTGCACAGAGGCCATCTTTTCAAATGTGCAGACAACCTCTAAGTCACAAAATGAATAGAAAATTCTTTCAAATTTGTGTTGACTTTCTGAGAACTAAATCTTTAATTTCTGAAAAATAAATCTTAAAAAAAAAGAAAGATTTTTGCTTTTTTCCTTCTTTTATTGCATTATCACCTCATTTAAGGACAAACATCCAGAGGCTGCAGAGTGCCAGATAAGCACCCACTAAACAGGAAGCAGCGAGAGGGGCAGTCCGAAAAGAGAGGACAGCACTGCATGGTGATCAAAACACTCTGGAGCCACACTGGCTGAACCAAATTCTGGCTGAGCCACCTATTAGATATCCAAATTTTAGCCACTTGGTTATCCTCCCTGTGCCTCAGTTTCCTCATCAAAAATAGGACAAATAATCATTGTTCTTTCCTAATAGGTTTACTACAAGGATTAAATGGGTTCATGTTTGTCAAGTGCTTAGAATAGTGTGTAGGAGAAAAAAAGCACCAAATCATTATTTGAAAAATAAATCAATCATAATGCATCTGTAATGGAGTCAGGTGTGGATACCTGCTTGACATCAGTCTGGCTTGTCTCTGACCCTGACACAGCACAGTCACAAGCAGGTACTGAGAGATCTTAAATTTCTATATTTCTTTTTGCTTCCTTTCCTTTTCTCTCCTCTTCATTAATTCTATTTTTTTTTAAAATGACTCACTCTATTTTTAAAATTAATTTTTGTCTCATTGTGTTTAAGGCAAAAAGAATTCTGTTGTTTGTAAGCAAGACCTTTTCCTTGCTTGGAGAAGATAAGGTGTCTAGGTCACAATTGTGTGAATTTTTTTTACGTGGAATATAACACACATACAATGTGTTCAACGTATAGATACTAAAAGGCCCAAGGCCAAGTTAAACAAAAGCCACAAGCTCACTCACTTCTTTCTTCTCTCATATAAGCCTGGAACACTATGAGTCATAATAAATTTAAAAGTATTTTTAAACTGATGTGACACTAGTGAACTAAGAGGTCATGGCCAATCCTCCCATTGAGAATAAAAGGAAAGCAGATGCTGTGGTTTGGATGTGGCTTGTCCCTGTCAAAAGTTAAGTTGAAGTGATTGCCACTGTCATGGTATCCAGGTGGTGAAGCTTTAAGAGGTGATTAGATCACAGGGCTACACCCTCACTAGAAGCTGGGGTAGGCTCTCTCAAAAATGGGTTAGGTCTGGCAGGAGGGAGTTTGGTTTTACAGGACTAGATTAGATACCACAAGAACAGGTTATAAAGCAAGGTCACTGCCTTGCTTTCTCTCTCAAACACATGCTTTTCTGTATGTGCCACTTTCCTCCCTCTTCTCTGCCATGCTGTGATACAGCACAAGATGCTCATCAAAAATCAAATGGATGCCCACACTGTACTCTTGACTTCCAGGACTAGGAGCCAAAATAACTCTGTCCTTTTTAACTTACCCAGCCTTGGTATTTTGTTATAGTAATAAAAAACAGATCAAGACAGTAGACAAAATATAAAAATCTTTGTTTGAAAGAATCAGAAAGATACCAAGGTAGGGAAGAATTAGTACAAAGATTTGTGAGAAGAGAAGACCATAAAAGTAAAACAGGATTCTTAGAGGTTCCCATAAAGTAACTCTCAACCTCCAAAAGCAACGACCATAGAATTACAAGTTGAATGTGACACTAATAGGCTCATGAGGCTGGAGGGGAAAACTAGACTCTGAGTTCTGCCAATAAGGAAAAATCATGGAAAATATCTCAGACATAAAGTTGGGATCACTGGGGCCTATCCCAGAGAAAAGGCGAACCAGAAAAAGACCATTCCTAAATGGATTAAGGTATTCTAAGATGGCTAGTGAACTTACCAGCAGTTTTCCAGAAGAAAATGTAAATCACATCTCTACAATTTTTATATGTCATGTCCATCGCTCAATCAAAAATAACCAAACAGGGACTAGAAGTATAGCTCAGGGGTAGAACATATGCTTAGCAAGCACCAGGCTCTAGATATAATCCCCTGCAACGTCCTCCAAATATTCAAGGAATTAGAGAAATTTCTTTTCTATTTTTAAGAAAATGTCTTACTCAGTGGCCCAGTCTGTTCCCAAACTCATGAGTTCAAGGGATCCTCCTGCTTCAGCTTCTCAAGTAGCTGGGACTATAAGCAGGTATCACTGCATCCAGCTTGAGAAGTCTCAATATTAATTGGGTATGTGAATACATCAAGGAATTCTTTGTTTTTACAACTAAAAACAGTAGAGATGCATACTAAAAAGATTCACTTTATAAAATGCTATATCTTGGATTTGCTTTTTAAAAAAGTCAGTAGGAAGAAGAAAAAAAGCACAGATAGCAGTGTAGATAAATGATGGCTGAACATGTGTTGGTAGATGTTAAACCAGGTGGAGTAAACAGAAGGTTTAGTATATATTTTTGAATTTTCCATAATAACAACTTTTATCATTGTTGTTTTTAGAAATGGGTATATAAGAAGACAACACATGACCAAAAGGTAGGTAGGAAAAACAACAGACAGCAGGAACAGAACCTTAGGAGATACAAACAATGGAGATATCTGCTAAAGGCAGATTAAATGTTCTCAAGGAATCAAAAAGAACAAACATCAGATCTTTAGCAAAGACTAGGAAATATATAAAATAAGATCAAATGGTAGGCTGCAATTGTGGCTCAGTGGTAGAGTGCTTACCTAGAATGTGTAAGGCCCTGGATTCCATCCTCAGCACCACATATCAATCAATCAATCAATAAATAAATAAATGAATAAATAAAATAAAGGTATTTAAAAAACCCAATAAAGTCAAATGGCAATTCTGACCCTGAAACATCTTGATAATGATATTGGTTTTACACATAGCAGACATAAAGATGAGAGAATCATAACTGGAAGACAATCAAAGGCAAAGAGCTTAGACTGAAGCAAAGAAAGACAAATGATTAAAAATACAGAAGAGACCATGAAAGACACATGATTCCAACTGGTATGTAACTGGAGTCTCAAGAGAAACAAGGCAAAAGAGAATGAGAGAAGTAATTTTTCTAATATAATGGTTGAGATTTTTCCACAATAGATGAAAAGCATTAAGCCACAGGTTCAAGAGGCACTAGAAAGCTCAGTCAGAAAAAATACAGAAGATGGTGTATGATGGTCACACTTCTGAAAGGCAAAGGCAATAAGATCATCTTGAAGCAACTCAGGGGAGGCAAAAGGGAGCAAAGCAAATTGCTCAAAACAGCAACAATGGGAAAAATCCTTAAGTTCTCAACAGAGATAAAGGCAACCAAATACAATCCAATTATACTCTCAAAGTGCTGAAAGAAAATGAGTGCCAATGCAGAATTCTATAGAACACAAGAAATCCTCTTTCAAACATGAAGACAGTTTCAGACAAACAAAAACTGAAATATATTTGTCATTAGTATTTCTTTTTTCTTTTCCTTTTGGTACTAGGATTTAAATCCAGGATATGCTATACCACTGAACCACATCCCCATCTCTTCTTAGTTTTTGAGAGAGGTCTCACTAAGTTGCCTTGCTAAGTTGATAAGTATGGCCTTGAACTTGGGATCCTCCTGACTCAGCCTTCTGAGACACTTGGATTACAGCCATGCTCCACCATGTCTGTCACTGGTAGTTCTAAAAAAAAAAAAAAAAACCCTAAAGGGAATTGTTCTTCAGGCAGATGAAAAAATGCCCTTCTCTGGGAGTTTGAAGATAAAGAAATGAAAAGCAACGAAAATGGGAATAAAAAAATTCTCTAAAACTAAACACCAAATATATAACAATATATCTGGGAACTTAAAATATATAACATTTCAAAAAAATAAATGTGAAAATACACAGGTTGTCTGTTCAACCTCCATTCTTCTACCTTCTCACAATAATTTTATACAGAGGGGCAATATGCCCAGCCAACAAAACAAAAGAAAACAAAACTACATTCATCAGTATTCCCTGCAACTAGGAGTTAGAATTAATAGGTTAATCTTTCAGGAAAGCTCTTTAAAAAGGGGCACACTCAGATGACCACAACATTCATCCTTTGGTCATTTCCTTCTTCTAAATGGGCACACAGATGTAATACTGATCGCACAGTATCCACCCCATAACCACAAACTACCATGCATGAGAAAGAAAGCTAAGAGTGGCTGAGTGAATGATAAGAAGTAACTTCAGTCTCTGATGGCATAATGGATTCTTTGTACTACCCCTGGACTGCTCACCTCTGAACTTCTTGTTGCATAAGAAAGATAAAGCTCATTTGGCAAAGTTACTGAACATGAATCTTTGTTATATACAGTTGAATACAATTTCTAACATTGGTGATTCATGTACCACCTTACAAAGATTCAAGGATGGAAAAAATAAAAACTTACTAGTACACTAGTGTCCGAGAGTCCCTACCAAAACTTGTATTCTTCCTTATTAACAGTTGCCAAATAACTCAAGGGATATAGCCTCAAAGATCACATGGCAAGTTCTCCCTGTCCAAAGAATTGGACCAGGCTGTTTTTGTTTGTTTGTTTGTTTGTTTGTTTATTAGTCTTGTGTTTTTGAGGATAGAAAAAATAATAAAATTCTCAGAAAAGTCAGATTAAGAATAGGTCAAGCAAGACCAAATGCCAAAAAATGCTTGCTTTGTTTAAACACCATTTCTAAATAGCAAACTCACCCTTCTGGATGCTGCAAAACAGACACCATCAATTCTACTGCCAGGGCTCCTGCAATCATGGCCAGTCCTGGACGACTCACTGTGCACTGTTGGTCCAAGGTCCGGTCTCTGGTTGACTGCAGAGAAACAATCATTGACACGTGCTGGAAGTTCTAGTCCACTCAACTCTGTTTGAGCAAGGCTCTCCTCCACGATAAAGCTTTAAAATACAACCAGATGCTCATTGTTGGCAGAGAACACCCAGCTTCAAATAACACCATTTCTGGGAGGATCAAGTTACACAAAATACACAATTCAGTTAATTCAATGAGGAAATAATTCTGAAAAGGATTAGCAGCCTCAACAATTAAAGATTGGTGATGGCAAGCAAAATGAGGGCTCTGCTGCCTCATACTGTGGATTTGCACCATGCACTCTCCTTCCACTGACTCAATTCAAATCTCTTGGGCTTGGAAGTTACACTGTGGAGACATAGAAAGGAAGAGTAATTTGGATAGGCAAGTGTTCTACCATTCTAACCAAGCTAATGCTTCTGAGTGACCCAGAGATGGAAACAGGAGTTTGCTAACTTGCAAGTCTCAGTTCCTACATGCCCCTTGAAATGTACACACCTCCTCACCCTTAATGTGGTCCCAGGGCTTACCTACAAGCATTTTTGCTATAGCCTAGCTCCAAACATAAGCCTTCATTGATTCAACCGAAGAATTCTAATCTAAAAACTCTGGGCTAATTCAGGGGTGGTCAAGAAAATTTTGACTCTGAAAATCTTACTTTCCAAATGGACATGACTTTAGTGGAAGGGACCATGCATTCTTCTTGTTGGCAATAACTAAATGACAGGACCAGCCACATATTCTCATACCATGATGGAGATCATTGAACCATCTTCCTCACATTAGAGAAAGCTCATCTTTTCTTTATACTAGGGGGTCATAAAAGCCAGTCATAAAAAAAAAAAAAAAGATAAGCATTATTAAAGAACAAGTTTTAAAAGAAGGAGAAAATGTGTGTGTATAGAGGGTGGGTAGATACAGAAAGCATCTCTGCTTTGCTTCACTGGAAATTATGAGCTGTTCTGATGAAAGACCACTCCTGCAGACCAGCTCCAGTGGTGTCAATCAAGCTAGAGAATCTCACATTTGCACAGTGTGGTCTGGCAGTTCAGAGCACTTCCACACTTGACCCACTTTCTGCTGTGAGCTGACACAGCCAGCATTTTTCCTTCTTCTGCTAGCTTGCCAGATAAAATACGAGATGTGCAGTCAAATTTGAATTTTATACAAACAAACAATTTTTAGTATTAGTAGGCCTCAAATATTTCACTGGGCGTAATTACACTAAAATATTATTGACTGTGTACATGAAATTTAACATCTTGGAATCCTGCACTGTCACTTGTTAAAAATGACAAATCGGGGCTAGGATGGTGGCTCAATGGTAGAGTGCTTGCCTAGCAAGTGTGAGGCACTGGGTTCAATTCTTAGCACCACATTTAAATAAATTAAATAAAGAACCACTGACAACTAAAAAACATTTTTAAAAAATCAATCTTTAATTTGAACAAAAAAAAAAGATGACAAGTTGGTCTGGGGTTTTGGCTCAGTGATAGAGCACTCACCTAGCATGTGTGAGGCACAGGGTTTGATTCTCAGGACCATATTAAAAAAAACCAAATAAATAAAATAAAGGTATTGTGTCCATCTACAACCTAAAAAAAAAAAAAAATGACAAGTCTATGCCCCACTCCCATTCTGCAGAGGCACAGGGAGTCTAGGAGGCTTATTTGGAATCACCTGTGAGACTGTGTCAAGGTCTGGATTGGCATGTGGATCTTCAGACTCGCTATGTTTAATGTTTATTTTACTAAGATAAGTACAGGAGAAAGTACTGCATGCTGTCAGGAACCAGGCTGGGCTACACTTTCCTCACTGAGCTCATACCCCTCCAAATTATCTGTGGCTGCATTTTTCTTGGTGAATGAGGAAGAGCTGGACAGTTGATGATTCCAATTGAGGCTCATCCTGGAACAATGCCATCCCCCCCAAATAGGAGAATTCTCTTTGTGGAAAGACAGTCTATAAATAACAATGAAAGAGCTTTGTTTCTCTGCCCTACTACACAACATGGTCATCAGAAATCTTTGGAAACACCAAGAAATTTACTTACATCTCCTGGGGCCACCACATCATTGCAGAAATAACAGCCAAGTTTGTAACCCGGGATGTTGGCAAAAAGTGATGAGCCCAGGAGGTCAGCAGATGCCGCTGAGTGACTGGGACACAGGTCCCCGGCTCCCTGCTGCTTTGGTTTCTTCAGGCCATGTCTCATGACAACAAATGTGTCAAATCCCAAGGCAGCATTGATGACCAGCTGTAGATATCAAGGAATAAGAGAATTAATGGAAACATTTTTTAAACCAGGGATAATTTCATATTTAGTTAAATTTTATAATTTTTTTTGCATAGGAGTATAACTGGACTCTAACAACCAATGATGTTACAAGCTTCCCAATACTGAGGGTTTATTAAGCATAAGGCACTTAAACTGTCATTTCATTTAAAACTCCCTACAAACATTGTTCAATTTTAGATGAGGATAATGGAAGTCAGAGAGTTTAGTTCTATTACTGGCCCAAGGTCACATAGCTTATAGGCAGAAATGTAAAACCAAGTTCTTAGGCCCATTCTTTGTACCATTATATCACATAGATTTTTTCTTTTTCTTTTTCTTTTTTTTTGGTCCTGGGAATTGAACATAGGGTTGCTTTACCACTGAACTACATCCTGAATCCTTTTATTTTTTATTTTTTTTGAGAGTTCCTCTAAGTTGCTGAGGGTCTCACTAAGTTGTTGAGGCTATCCTCAAACTTGTGATTCTCCTGCCTCTATCTCCCAAATCGCTGGGATTACAGGTGTATGCCACCACACTTGGCTCCATGTAGATTTTTTTTATAACAGTTTCATGGAGATATAATTCACATTGTCATATAATTCATTTACCATATAGATTTTTAAGGACATCTTTTTTTATTTATACTATAAGAACTTTTCTTAATTATAATTTGATGTGCTCTCTCAAATTTCTGATCATATAGAAAGTATGAAAAATACTTTCTTTTAGTATGAACAAATCATACTAAAAGAAAAAAAAATCACTCAACATACACAGTTCAAACAAGTAAGAGTTTGAAACATTTCTTCTTGCTATCTCCTCTCCCTTTTACTTCCTCCCCAACTTTCCCCTTTCTCTTTCCCCTATTTCTTTTCTCTCTTGATAGATGGATGAATGGATGGATAGACATATAGAAATGTTTATATGTATATGTTTATATCTAAACATAATTGATACTAAAATATATACAATATTGTATCTTATTTAACACAGCATGGTATTTTCCATATTAAAATTCTTTGAAACATAAAAGTGAATGGCTACACGCTATTCCACCATGGGTATTGGATTGTGATTTAGTTCACTGTTCTCTACTGATGGTCCTTAAAATTGTCACTGACCAAATATTAGTGAAAGTTCCTGCCCTCTTGGAGCTCGAATTTGAACCCAGGCGTATCATTCCTGCTGGTGTTGAGCACCTCAAAGGACCTTGAGGGAAGGTAAACTGTAAACACTAACTATTATCTTGGGTGATGAAGTGAGCAAAAACAGCATCTGTAGTGAAAGCCTTTTGGCACTGGGCTCTAGGGTTACACATGTCACCCCTCTTTGCTGGGGGAAGGAAAGGTTGGGGTGGTGGTGTATTAAGTCACAGGGACAAGTACCCCTGGTTCCACACACTACCTTTCTCTTGCTTGCAGCAATGACTGCAGGAAGCCACCGGCTTTCCCTGGTGTCCATCAACAGGAAGATGACATCATGGCTTTCAATGAGCTGCTCCAGCTGCTCTACATCCTTACGGGCTTGCTCCAGTGTGATGCTGGAGAAGTTCACTGGATGACCCGGCATGGGGATGCTCATGTTGAACCCTCTGGCATTCTAGGGAAACACTTGAATGTATTTATGTCTGAGGCAAAGGTACAGGTGAGCTCTCAAGACCATATTTCCCCACAGCTACCAGCACATATATGTGGTCACTTAAAACTAGAAATTTCTGTGCACCGAAATTCTGCTTTTTTCTTACTCTACCTATGCCTTCCACCTCTTTCACCTCTTAAAAATCAAGACAAGCTGCAAATCTTCCTTGAACCTTTTCTTTCCCCTGATACGAGGGATTGAACCAAGGCCTCACACATGCTAAGCAAGTGCTCTACCACTGAGCTACAGCCCCAGCCCTCTTGCCTGATTTTAACAGTGAACCACACATGAACACTGATGAAGCCAGGGACATTAACTTCTCATAGAAAAGAAAGTGTTCTAGAGTCACCAACTGTACCCTTAATCCCCCGCATTCCTCTGGCCACAGGGAAGTGTGTGAAAACATCAACTTTTCTATTCATTTGCCAAAACTCTTCACCCTGAAAAAAACAGTTCAGGGGCAAAGCAAGTAGGTCTTTTTACAAAGGAAAATCTATTTTGTAGATTGAAGATATTTTTTCCTTGTCTTCAACTTGAAGCCTAATCTCTGGAATTAAAGAGAGGGGCAGCAATGATTCCAAAAAGATAGGGGGTGGGGAGTTCCAAGCAAAGCAGGAAAGGATTCTAGGAAGCAAGAGCTTCAGAAAAAGATTCCCAAACAAGTCCATTTGAAAAAAGAGATTGCCATAAAGACCAAGACCTCATTATGAACATGAGATATCACGCATTTACCTTGTACCAATTAGCATAATAAAATATTATGAAAGCAACACCTACAGTGCTAATAACAATAATAACTTAATGGCATATTACAACTGACAAAGCATGTTAAATGGTGGGAGTGTGATCCAAAAAGCTATTGCGTAGGTTTAATGACACCAAGATTGGCACATAATTACACAATACCCATTCTGACCTTCTGAATAACTGATCCTTAGCCACATAAACTTCACTAATCTAAATAAACTTTTACTGGCTGAAATTTCAGCTAGTAAGCGGACAAAGCAGCCCATTCCTTAGGTTCATACTCCAGAGATTCAACAAACTTAATTCAGAAAGTTTCAACACAGTAGTTTTCCATCTTTGCTGCACAGAATAACTTATGAGGATTCTAAAAACCCCCAATCAAAGGCTTTTCTCCAGACTGTTAAAACTGGAATCTTTGAGAGTGGATGTAGACATCATTATTTTCTAAAACTCCTCAGATGATTCAAAAGTATAACAAGGGTGAGGTATAATTTATATAAAGTGAAATACCCATATTTCACATGGACAGTTCAACATATCTTGATAAATTGAAGAGTAATCACTGCATACACCTGTCAGGATGTGGAACACTTCAATAACCCTGGAATGCTCTCCTGTGCCCCTCCTTATCCAATATCAACTACCACCATTATGACTATACAAAGACAGCTGAGTTTTGCCTATTCTAGAATTTGAAATAAATGATATCCTAAAAATATACTCACTTATGTTTGGCTTTGTTCATGCAACATAATGCTTCTGAGGTTCATCCATATCGTTAAGCATCAATATTACATTCCTTTTTATTGTGTAACTCTACCATATTTTTTGATTCATTCTCTACTTGCTGGCTTGAGTTATTTCCTGATTTGGGCTATTATGAATAAAGTTGCAAAGGGCATTTCTGTATAAGTATTTCAGTGCACATATGTTCTTTCTCTTAGGTAAATTATCGAAAAGTGAAACTGTAATTGTTAGGTGTGCATGCTGAATTTCTTGTGGCTGTGTTACCAGAAAGTATAGAGTGTCTGGTTGCTCCACAGCCTGACATTTAACACTGTCAAGTCTTCTTAATTTTAATCATTTTAGTGGTTTATAATGATACAGCTTTTCTTGTGTGTGTGTGTGTGCACTCACATGGGTGCTGGGGATTGAAACCAGAACCTCATGTTCATCACTGAGCTACATCCCGAACCTCTACAATAATATGTCTTCATGATCCTTTTTTATATTTCCCTAGTGACTATTGATACTGAGCATTTTCATGTGTTCACTGGCCATTCATATATCTTCACTGTGAAGTAAGTACCTATCCAAGCCTTTTGTCCCTTAAAAAAAAGGGCTGGTTTGAATTTTTATCATCGAGTGGTAATTGTTCATGTATTCTAGGTAGAAGTTGTTTGCCAAATATGTACTCTCAGTTTGGCTAGTTATTTCATTCTCTAATTGGTGTCTGTTGAAAAACAGAAGTTTAAATTTTGACAAAACCCAAGTTAACAATTTTTTTTTTCATTTATAGCCTGTTTTACTGGGTTCTAAGAAATATTTGACTATCACAAGACCACTGAGCTTTTCTCTAGAAGCTTCACAGTTTTAGCTTTAGTTCTATGTTCCTTCTGGGTTTTCACTTGCAGGCTCAGAGTACTCAATGAGGTCTTTGTACTCTTATAATTGGGGTCCTGTGACTCTTGGCCCTGTTTGACCTCTGTAATCTCTACTAGCTCACAGCCCCCTGGTGATGTTTCCTTCCCAGCATCTCAGAGGGGTACCTAAGTATATGCAGCTTAAAAAAAAAGGGGAGGGGCTCAAGGTGCTGCTGAAGAAGGCAAGGCAGTTTTCTAGAACTTCTTCTCTATACTTATATC
Organism: Callospermophilus lateralis; assembly: GCF_048772815.1. Classification (NCBI taxonomy): domain Eukaryota; kingdom Metazoa; phylum Chordata; class Mammalia; order Rodentia; family Sciuridae; genus Callospermophilus; species Callospermophilus lateralis. The sequence continues at coordinate 5,325,959 of NC_135324.1, forward strand.
TGCCACTGCTTCACCAGCTCAGCAAAAACAGAATTATCTTCTTGGGTACCTCAGGCTTGGCACAACAAAGTATCACTAGACAATGAACTGGGACAAATGTTCTTGATTTCCTTCTGTGGGGACCCACGATCTTCCACAGCCTATTGTCTAAAAAGAGTCATTCACTATTTCACATACTTTGCCCGGGAGCACAATTATTTAAGGTGAGAAAGCAAGTCATTATCAGGATGAGAAGCAGTTGTCCAGAGCTGGGTTTTCAAACCTCAAGTGTGGGGCTGAGGGTGTATCTCAGTAGTAGTAGCCTAGCATGTGTAAGGCCCTGGTTTTCACCTCCCACCCAAAAAACAAAAACAAAAACCCTTTGGTCTGCTCCTAAAGCCTACATTTTATTGTTTCACCTTTAAAAAATGGTGACATCAAATAATAATTTGATTTATAAAAGATTGTTTTCTTATCCAATTAACCTCAGGATTAGGCACAAGCATCTGCAGTAGAGCAGTTCTTTTAATGTAATTTAATATAGCTTTTTAAAGACCCCCTGAAAAGTTCAATGAGAAACCAACATCAGAGAGTCAAAGTGGTGGTGCACGCCTATAAACCCAGTGGCTTGGGAGGCTGAGACAGGAGGATCGCAAGTTCAAAGCTAGCTTGAGCAACAGAGAGGTGCTAAGTAACTCAGTGACCCTGTCTCTAAATAAAACACAAAATAGGGCTGGAGATGTGGCTTAATGGTTGAGTGCTCCTGAGTTCAATCCCCAGTACCCAAAAAAAAAAAAAAAAAAAAAAAAAAATTACTCAAGGAATCACATGCAGAAAAAAAATAAAGAGATTCTTAAGATCTGGACTTTGAGTTACTTGAGGGTCTGGGGTCAGAAAATGGTTAGTTTGGGTCAAAGATATTTTAGCGCAAAAAGTAAAAGTCAGACTTTCTAGATCTAGGCGAGAATATATTCAAGATTCTCCAAGTTAGCCATCCACTGACATTACCCTGTCACCTAGGTCTGTCACCCAGGGGTGGCTGGGGGATGGGTGCTTACAACCTCCTGGGACAATATCACTGCACCTTCCTGTGAGTGTATTATGTCAAATTTAAAATTAAAAAAGACCTATCACCCACTACTTTTTTTTTTCCAAGTCAAATGTTACTAGGCTTCAAGTTCCAAGATTAGAATTCTGCAATAACTGAACAAGTGAGGCAATCCTGCATTAATAGAACCAGGATTTCTACCATTTCCAGGTGATTAGATCGCCTGAGAAGTCTGCATTTCATACATCTGCTAACTTCAAAAGTCCACTTCTCTTGCCTGGAATGCCCTTCTAGACCTCTGGCCTCTCCCACCACTTTCTGCCTCTCGCCTGCCTCTCTCAAACTGTTCTTTTAATTAATTCCTTCAGAGGTCAAGACACATGACACTGCCTGAAGAAAGCATTCTCTAGCCTAGCAAACCTGTACAGGGCCCACTCTTTGGTATTTCATTAACTCAGATTCAAAGCCAAGTCCTCCCTCTACTTATCCTCCTTAATACTTACTATTTTCATTATAATTTAAAAAATTAATTATTCAGCATATATGTGATCAACTAGAATATAAGCTCTATGAAGATAGGGCCAAGCTTTGTTCATGGAGGCCTGACCTTTTCTCCATGGCTTGGTGTAAGAAAGGTGATCGATAAAGATATATTGGATGAAAAAAGCTACTTTAAATCAAGTATATGAAAAAAATCTTTATGGTTAACTAATAAGTTATACAGTTTCACAAGAACTTTTCACGAAGTTGATAAATTATACAAATACTCAGATAAGTTATTATTTATAAGGCACCAAATAAAAGTTTTGGAAGCTTGGACCCTGGCCTCACCTTAATGCAACAGGGAAAACAGGATAACATGATGTAAGTGCTAAAAAGAGGCTTGGTTGCTCGGTGTGCTGATTTTCCCAAGAAAAGCTGGGCTTGATCTCTAAGGCCCAGCACAATAATCTGGCCCTTGCTTCTGCCTCAGCCTCCCTTTATCTTCTTTGACATCTAAGCTTCAGCCACCCCGGCTTTCTTTCGGTCCTCAAAAGTATCACACTCTTTCCTGCCTTAGATTTTTTTCACAGACAGCTCTGCTACTTTAATTTAGCCTACTCCCACTCACCCTTCAGGATTTGATTACCTGATTCCACCCTCAGCCCCTAATCTAGCTCAGCAACCTGCCACACGCTCCTGGCAACTGAGCTCTTGAATCATACATACACTTATGACAATTATAACTATCTGTGGGGCTGGGATTGTGACTCAGTGGTAGAGTGCTCATTTAGCATATGTGAGGCACTAGATTTGATCCTTAGCACTACATGAAAATAAATAAAATAAAGGTATTGTGTCCATCTGCAACTAAAAAATATTGTACATATTTGTGAAATTATTTATTAATGACCATTCCCCTCCCCACCACTAAACTATCATAAACTCCCTGTGGGGCTGAAGGGGTGGGGTGAGAAATGTCCATCATTTCTCTTATCCCTGCACAAGGTAAGCCTTAAATAAACACCTAATGAATGAGTAACAGAATAACTAAACAAATAAACAGGGAATTGCATGGGCTCATAGACAATGGCTAGAATTTAGGTAAGCAAAACTCAGGCAACTTCAAGTGGCAGAACTCAAGGTTCAAAGCCAAGTCCCCATGGTCCCTGAGGGGAGTACCTAATACCTCCCCAGTGATAGACTGGATCATTCTTCCCAACTATGCCCTTACTCCCCCTAGTAGAATTTCATGTCCAAGCCCTTTGCCACATGACTTTCAGGACCTCCCATGAAGAAGGCAGAGTCTACTGACTAACCCATTGACTCTGGGCTTGACCCTGAGCCTTGCTTAGGCACTAGAAAGGAAAGGCCCTGCATTGTGCCATGCAGCTGAGCCTATAGGAGGTATGATGACTGCAAATTCTTTTAGGCTTCTATTTCTACTATAAGAACAGCAGGACTGAGGTGACTGTGGCTCTTTAGCCTCTACTGTTTTTAACTAGTGCATTATGATCACATGGTAATAGTGGGATTTATTGTGGTATATTCATAAATGCACGTAACATAATTTGATCAATTTCATTCCCAGTTCCTCCCTTTTTTCTCCCCTTCTACCTCCTCCTGTCTTGCTTCCTCAACTCTACTGATCTTCTTTCTATTTTCATGAGGTCCCTTCTTAAATTTTTTTCTTTCTAGCTTCCAAGTATAAGAGAAAACATATGATCCTTGACTTTCTGAATCTGTTAGCCTCCATTTTGAAATAATGGCACACACTTCTGACCAGAAGCTGACTAAAAGTCCTGAATTCAACCTAGTCTAACAACAGAACCATAAACAACCTGCACAATCATGAGTAGGAAATAAATGTTGTTAAATGAGATGTTAGGATTGTGTGATATGTAATACTGTGACAGCAGAGACCTACCTACTATCCCTCCTCAATGACAGGGTTGTGACTTATTTTATTTATTTGGGCATCTAGCACATGGCTGGGTACACAGTGGGTATTCAATCAATACTGTTGAATTAAACCCAATAAATGATTCCTCAGGGATACTGGTGAAATGAACAAAACGATCAACATGACTTCTAGAGCAAAGACTTCTGAAACAGATGAATCAATACTGAGCAATTAAATGGAGAAACTTTGGAAAGACAGGTTTTTTTGTTTTGTTTTGTTTGTTTTGTTTTTGTTTTTTTGGTGAGGGCTGGGAGCCTTTTCTGGCATCTTAAGTAGAAGTAGATGCTCAGAAGACACCTAATCTGACTCCTGTCAGATAAACTGATTAAGCATTAAGATGTAGAATCTTGGGGCTGGGGTTATGGCTCAGCGGTATAGCACTCGCCTTATGTGTGCAAGGCCTTGGGATTGATCCTCAGCACCACATAAAAAAATAAATAAATAAAGTTATTGTGTACAACTACAAAAAAAGAATAAATATTTTAAAAAGATGTAGAATCTTAGCTAGATGACCTCAAAAAAAGAAAAAAAAAAGCTCAAGATTGTGAATCAAATGAGGTGAATGACATCTCTCATTATCTAATGATTCTAAAGCCAATGATGTAGCTCAAAAATAAGCAGCAGCGAGAAAAAAGAAAATCCAACTTTTTACCCAATTTTTGTCCTCCACAGACTTGCATTCAATTTAATTTCATAAACCTATACTTAGTGACTATCAAAAAAGGTCTGGTGATAGGAAAAAAACAATATGCTATATCAGGACCACCATAAATTACCTTTAGAACTGCACAGGATATAAAAATATACATACTTCTAAATTCCTCAAATTAAATTCACACAATGTTTTACAACTTACAAAACTTTCATTCATATACTTTTCATTTCATTTTCACCAGAATATATGAGAGGTCTTTGTTTTGTTCTGTTTTGTAATATAGGAGATTGAACTTGGGGCTTCACACATACTTGGCAAGTGCTTTATCACTGAGCTACATGCCCAGGTCCCTTTATTTTTTTATTCTGAGACAGGGTTTTATAAGTTGCTTAGAGCCTCACTAAATTGCTGAGGCTAGCCTCGAACATGCAATCCTCCTGCTTCAGCCTCCAGAGTCACTGGGCTTATAGGCATGCATCACTATGCCCAGTCTTGCTATATTTTTTAATCTCTAGCTCAGAGATGAGGTAACAGTCTTGGTCACATGATGAGTGCCTGTCAGGGAGTGACATGTGTCTGTTTCTCTGTAACTGATACCATAGGTATTCATTCCCCAAGATTTTTAAACATTTATAGATGGAAGGAAAAAACCTGTGATAGTCTCAAAAAGCATCAACGTACCACTCCGGGGAATATTTTCTGGAGCCGGTCAGCTGCAGCTAAAGCCTTTGGTTTACCTCCACCTAGGCAATCTTCGAATTCATAGAGAGGCTGCCTCACAGGATTGGAATAGGAGATCTTGGCATTGTCCACGAATGTGACGTGTCTGACGCCCCAACCCTGCATGGAAACAGATCATGGTGTGTTCCTATGAATATTTCACACGGTGTCTCTCTTAAAATCCCTAGGAGGGGTTTTGTTTTCAAGCAGCTTAGGAATCTCAAAATACAGGAAACTTCAGAAACTAAATTGTACAAGTTCAGTTTTTGATAAACAGAATGTCAACTTTCTTTAAAAGACAAAATAATTACATGCTAAGTACCAGGTTTCCTGCTGTAATGAAACCAAGAAATGTCAGAATGGGTCTAACTAATATTTCATAATTTTTGACAGTTGCACCAGAAAAAAAAAACATTTGAAAGTGAAAAACAGTGAATCTCATAAGAACTCTCTATGTTGCTGTTTTAAAAGGATTAGCAAGAGCCCCAAATGTCCTGGGTTTCCTTAAGAATAATTAAGTATAGATAATAACTCCTCTCAAAATTTATTTAAGACCTGAGTTAACTCCAGAAAAATGATTTACAAGTCATTTCCCACTGTATAATAATGTAGAACATTTAATCCTATTTCACCAAGATTGACAAGCCTTATTCATAATTGGGCATTTAGGGGATGATTGTATGTTCTCATAAATAATTTTAATGATATCACAGACTCTAAATGCATCTCCATAAAGTTTTATAAATCTATACTTAAAAATTTTTCTTAAAACTGAGGATTGAACTCAGGGGCACTTTGCCACTAAGCCACATTCCCCAGCCATTTTTATTTTTTATCTTGAGACAAGGTCTATCTAAGTTGCTTAGGGCCTTGCTAAGTTGCTGAGGCAGGCTTTGAACTTGTGATTTTCCTGTCTCAGATTCCTGGGTTGCTTCTCAGCAACCAAGTACAAGTGTGCACCACCATGCCTGGCCAAAATTACACAAGTTTAAAGTTGGAGAGAATCTCTAAAATCCTTGGTATAATCAGTCTGTTTTACAGATATAAAAACTGAAATGTAAAGAAGCATAGAAAAGATAAGTTAGTTGTCTAAACTCATATATCTAGTTAATGATGGGAATGAATGAGATCTCCAGAGTTGCTCCCAAATGAAGATGCCTACTTTCTAGGGGTGAGATGGGTATATTTCAGATCATATATAAGTATAGTCATCCCTCTGTATCCAAGGGTTCTGAATCTAGACTCAACTTACTGTGGATGGGGGAAAAATTGCTTCTGTACTGAAAATGTACATATTTTGTTCATGTTATTATTCCAAAAATTACAGTATAACAACTATTTATATAATCCTTACACTGCATTAGGTATTCTAAGTAATCTAGAGATGATTTAAGGTATATGAAAGGTTATATGTTGGTTCTATGCAAATACTAGGCCATTTTAATATAAGAGACTGGAGCATCCTCAGATTTTGATATTCGAGGTCATCCTGAAACCAATTACCCTTGGATATTGATGGATGTCTGTACTGCAATCTAAGAAGCCTTTTCAACTCAGGACTCTGAACTCAGACTGACTGTTTCAGGGAGACAGTCATTGAGGACCCAAGACTCACTCCAGGGTTGTGAATGACAGGCTAGAATCCCATTTTTGTAAGCTTAGTATGGGCTGTTTGTTTTGATGCCCACTGGTAACTCTTTGATATACACACCCAGAAACATTAGCTAACCAATCTACCATGGAGGGAAAGATAAGTAAGAATAATCCAAAAGTCACTTGTACTTGGTTTGGGATATTTATTTCAGAAGTATTTTTGCATTCCTGAGTGGACAGCAGGGAAGATGGTCTGGGAACATGCTAGGCAGTGGGATGAAAGTCAGATAAGCAGCAAACATGCTGTAAACTAGTCACATGCAAATGAATTTTCACACTTAATTTCTGACTTCCTGGAATGCCACATAGTTTAAAGGGCTAATCCTAGAAGATTAAAGAAAATTACAACCCTCAGTGTCAGTGAGGATGTGGCAGTGAAAAAAAACATTACTGATTGAGAATGTTAAACTGGTGTAATTTTTCTAGAAAGTAATTTGGCAATTGTTTCTAGGATCTTAAAAATATTCTTTGACCTATTTCCAGCAATCTATCCTAGGAAATAATCTGAAATACTGCCAAAAGATGAAACTACAAAGATATTCTTCGTAACATAATTCATAATTGTAGAAACCTAGACACACCATTAGTGCCAAATATGAGAGGAATGTCTTAGGAAATTAGAGATGTGATTAAATGTTTTGTCAAGTAAGGAAGTTTATTCTACAATCATTACAAAAGACTAACAAGTATCCTTTTTAATGACAGAGGAAATGTTTACAATGCTAATTCATAAAAGCAAAGGAAATTATTATGTATCAAATTAGACTTGGAAATACATATTAAACAAACCTGAAAGGAAATGAGTAAAAGTGGAAAATGAATACTTTCTTTTCCTGCTTCATAACCTTGACACTTTATAAATTTTCATAATTAATCTATTCTGACCGCAGTTTCAAAAAATATTAAGAAAACATAGGCACCTAATAGTCCAAAAACTAACAAAAATACAATAAAATAAATTCCATGAAGAAATTAGCAGAATTAATGTATCCAAAAGCAAAATAAAATGTAAAAATTATAGAACTGATACATCAATTATTCAGCTCCCAAAAATGATACTGTTTTACAGATATAAAAACTGAAATGTAAAGAAGCATAGAAAAGATAAGTTAGTTGTCTAAACTCATATATCTAGTTAATGATGGGAATGAATGAGATCTCCAGAGCTACTCCCAAGTATGGG